>NC_057940.1:4965338-5180338 GCF_018555375.3 Anguilla rostrata | reverse complement strand
TGGAGAGGCATTACTACAACTACAACTACTCCGTCGGTTGGTCTCTGTCTCTCTTACAGATTTAGTGCTGTCCAGACACACATCCTCGTTCTCCTACTCCTTCATTTGTGTATATCCTAATAAATATTTAAAATTTTCAGAGTTTGGACCTTTTTATTTTATGAAAATCCTGTTGTTGGATTAATCTGATTCAGACAGTGGCCTGTATTGTAGTCACATTTTGTCAGTAATTAATGCACACGGTTTTATTTATTTATTTTTCATCTCAATGTAGAGTGATTCTCCTTGTGATTACAATATGCGCAGATTGTCAGTGACTGTAGCATACTTGGCTGTGTGTGCAAGAAGCATGGTTTTATCCACCATTTAATCCCTTGTTTTTAAGTAAACTGGTACCAGTCTTGTTGCCCCTCTCTGTACTTTTCTTACAGTGCTTCTACGACCCATATTTCATGTGTGGTCTGTGGTGTGTAATTTTATTACAAACGACTGCTCGCAGTTTCTCCAATGGATTCGGCTCATTCTCATGATCCCCATTTCAATGTTTAAAGCTCAGCAAGACTTGGTGAACTGAGGTGTTCCAATTTGTAACATTTAGTGTGTAAAGAATCGGGATCTGGCTGAAGGTGCTTTTGGGTAATTTACCTGTGCTCCTGGGTCAGTGGAGACTCTTCCAAATTCAGAAGGAAAAAGTCAAATCTGGGATAATATTTGGAGACAGTTTGGTCATATCTGTATAACCCCTAGATTCAAATGGGCTGGTTTGGACGTTCCGAAATATGTATCATGTGATTCCGCTTTGCTCTGCAGTGTAGCTGAGCCGCAAAATAAATTTAGGTACTTCCTCTTTGGGGGGAAGGGGTGGCGGCCAGAGCCGCCTGAAAATCACACGTAGTATTGAACTGCTCTGGCCTCTTACTCACTGTCCCATTCCAAGAAAGTTAAATTCTCTCCTGTGCAAGATTTGGTGGTTTCACCGAGATAATCGTTGCTGTTCCCTTTTGTCCCTTGGTCTTAGAAACCGGCATTACTGTTCCTTTCTCTTCACAGTGGTCACGGTGACCAGCTTTACTGTTCCTTTTTGTCCCTTGGTCTTAGAAACCGGCATTATTGTTCCTTTCTCTTCACAGTGGTCATGGTGACCAGCTTTACTGTTCCTTTTTGTCCCTTGGTCTTAGAAACCGGCATTACTGTTCCTTTCTCTTCACAGTGGTCATGGTGACCAGTAGTCATGGTGACCAGCACTACGGTTCCTTTCTGTTCACAGTGGTCACGGTGACCAGCTTTACTGTTCCTTTCTGTTCACAGTAGTCATGGTGACCAGCATTACGGTTCCTTTCTGTTCATAGTGGTCATGGTGACCAGCATTACTGTTCCTTTCTGTTCACAGTGGTCATGGTGACCAGCTTTACTGTTCCTTTCTGTTCACAGTGGTCACGGTGACCAGCATTACTGTGTCTTTCTGTTCATAGTGGTCATGGTGACCAGCATTACTGTTCCTTTCTGTTCACAGTGGTCATGGTGACCAGCTTTACTGTTCCTTTCTGTTCACAGTGGTCATGGTGACCATCATTACTGTTCCTTTCTGTTCACAGTAGTCATGGTGACCAGCATTACTGTTCCTTTCTGTTCACAGTAGTCATGGTGACCAGCATTACTGTGTCTTTCTGTTCATAGTGGTCATGGTGACCAGCTTTACTGTTCCTTTCTGTTCACAGTGGTCATGGTGACCATCATTACTGTTCCTTTCTGTTCACAGTAGTCATGGTGACCAGCATTACTGTTCCTTTCTGTTCACAGTAGTCATGGTGACCAGCATTACTGTTCCTTTCTGTTCATATGTGACATACTGGTCTTTCTGTCAGGGCATGGTGACCAGCTTTACTGTTCCTTTCTGTTCACAGTGGTCATGGTGACCATCATTACTGTTCCTTTCTGTTCACAGTAGTCATGGTGACCAGCATTACTGTTCCTTTCTGTTCACAGTAGTCAAGGTGACCAGCATTTCTGTGTCTTTCTGTTCATAGTGGTCATGGTGACCATCATTACTGTTCCTTTCTCTTCAAACTGGTCATGGTGACCAGCATTAGTGTTCCTTTCTGTTCACAGTGATCATGGTGACCAGCATTACTGTTCCTTTCTGTTCACAGTGATCATGGTGACCAGCATTACTGTGTCTTTCTGTTCACAGTGGCCATGGTGACCTCTCTCTTCCTCTTTCTGATGTAAATGTCCTCAGTCGTCATCTGCGGATTATTCATGCTCTGGCCAAGAACAACACATTTTGGTCAACAGTATTAATTATGCCCATCTTACTCGTACCCATTATACACGGTGAATAAACAGTGTCGCCATAGACCGTGTGAGGAAACGGTGGTGCCACAGTGTGCTGGTGCATGCGAGTAAAGCACAATCACAGGATCCGTTGCTTTAACAGTAAAACTGGCTCTGCAGTGGCAGCGCTGCCTGCAGGAAGTGGTTCACGTCAGGGCCCTGTCCTGCTATCTCCTTCTGCTCAGCTGTGTGTGTGTGTGTAAGAGAGTGTTTGTGTGTGTGTGTGTGTGTGTGTGTGCATATGTGTGAGTGTGTGAGAGAGCGTGAGAGGGAGTGTGTGTGTGTGTGTGTGAGAGAGAGTGAGTGTATGTGCGTGTGTGAGGGTGCGTGTGTAAAAATGATATACTGCGCATTTTGAATGTACAGTTTGTAGCTCTTCGTTTCATACCACATTTGCGGATCTTGAAAGTTAAAACTGAAGCAAATGGAATGCCCTTACTTCCCCTTCGGCCATCGCTTTTTTTAAAGACGGAGGCGGCATTTTGAAGGGGGTGGTCCAAATGGCAACTCAGATTGGACACCGCTTGGCCACTTCCTTCCCCTGTCGTGAGCTACCAGCGCGTGTGACTGCAACGCCTCGACAGAGACCACTCCGCCGGATTCATCGACAGAAGTCCTCTCCGAGTCGAACTCTGGTCACGCTTCATACTTCGTGTCTGGAAAGATGAAGTTTAAACCGTTGTTTTTGATCGCTTCGCTGCTGAATTTTGGAAGCGCCGGTGAGTGTGAAACGTTTGCGTTTTCTTTTTCCTAAACGCACCCACCCACCCACCCCCTGCGACATCAGCACCCTAGAAACTGAAAGAAATGCCTGTGTAGTGTATCCCATCTACCTTGCGTGTAATATGTAATGCGTGGCATGTAGCGTGATTGAGGAGTTCTGCACATTCAAATAGTTCATTATTCACTCGGTCTGTGTGTAAGTCTGCACGAATAATAATAAGGGTCGTCTTGAACATAATCTATCTCAAATACATTTCCATAAAATAAAAATAAAAATCAATTCGAGTTAAAAAGCAAATGTGTCTTGGTTAGTAAATTAATTGGTTACTAAAAATGCAATTTTGTTTTTTTTTTCGGAGTAAACATTAAACATTGGGGCAGTGTTTTATAAAATAAATTGCTATTAATAATTATTAATAATAATCTTCATGTCATGTTAAAATAAGTAGCCTATTATTTTGTCTACGGTGAAAACATAATGGGAACAGGGTTTAAATATCTGAGTCTGAGTGTTTAAATGTCTGAGTCTGAGTGTTAAAATGATTGTTGTGTTACAATAGTATTGCTTGTTTGTTGTATTGTTACTGCATAAGAATTATTTCATTCGTTCATGTGTAGCTACTAATTGGACTCGTTTGTATTCTTGTCAGAGTTGAATTAACGCTGAACTTTTTTTACTGTGTGTGTTTGCACGAGACCGTACGGTATGCTAATGGTGAATTTCCAGAGTCTGATGTACATTTACTGTGATTCTCTGTTTCTCCCATAAGTACCAGTAGTGTGGAAACCAAACGCAAACGAGAAGTTGACCGTTTTAATTAATTTGGACTGTTCACGAGCTGCACTCAATTCAACACGACATTCACTCAACAAAAAAATGTTGAGTGAAAGCTGACCCCGCTTTATATGAATTTCAATAATTATTTCAGATGTGCTGTTAATATCTCAAAGGGAATTAACTTTTAATCGTTTAAAAAAGTAAAATTCAAGTCTTAGTTATGTTATTCCCTCACTTGCGACGTTCCTCCATAATTGAAATGAATTCATTATTGAAGTGAAAGCTGGATACTGACGTCTTGTTGATCTAAAACAAAATGTTTTGACGATACAAACAATCATAAGTATGCATTTGCCTAAAAAATATAAACAACAAGGATATAATATAACCAAGTTACATATTTTTAATGAATGGTGGGTTCCTCCAAACAGCTTGATTTTAACCAGAACGCGATAGTCGCCAGTGTAATTTTTGTGTTCATCACTTGAATAATGTAGCCTGTTTATAAAGTTATGTAAAATCATTATTTGTTCTAACCCGCATGAACCATACTTCTCATGGAGTAAGTATTCACAAAAGGCACCACTAATAGTGCATCTGTCATACCAATCTTATTCTGAAGCAGCAATAGGTACACCTATGCGTTTTTGTGATTCGAAGGCAATTTCTGACCGGAAGATTTTCCCTGAAATATTGTTTTTCAGTTTATGGACAAAAAATAGAAATCGTTTCAGTATAAATAAGTAGTCACGTGAGAGTAAATTAATTGGTGGTGATGGTCTTCCGTAAGCAAAACAAAGAAGTATTCCCTCAGAGAGAAAATATGGCATTTTGGAAAAAAATCAACGGTCATCACGGTCCCTGAGAAAGAGGAAGTTCTGCGTGAGTCAAGTGCTTATGAGTTTTAATACACAAATTTCGCCGAAAAGGAAGGGTAGGAATAAGGCGGAATATGTCTTTGGCAACAGGAAATACTGCTAAATATTTAAACTGAACAGTAATGAGAGTAACTAGATTATTATTTTTGCTGTTGCTTTTCAGTCTCTTGTTAATGGAGATGCTTTCCAAAGGCATAAAATAAAACCTTCCCTTTTGAGAATTGCTTCAAACAACTGAATCAGTACTCTAGCTTTAAACACACCGAGGCCTGTACTGCTGTGCCACATTTAGCCGTGTTTGTGCACCTGCACCTCGCTTTGGTTTTATGCAGAGACGTGCGCAGAACTGTTTTTGTCTCGCTTATTAATTTTATACGACACTAATGTGCTGTCAGCTGGATTTCCAGACTTCACTGACGCACTCTTTTCTGTCATGGTACAAATTGCACCTTTTCATTTCCTGTGACAAATCCAGAAATATACATTTGTGGGGCGACATAGCTCAGGAGGTAAGAGTGGTTGTCTGGCAGTCAGAGGGTTGCCGGTTCGATCCCCCACCCTGGGCATGTCGAAGTGTCCCTGAGCAAGACCCCTAACCCCTAATTGCTCTGGTGAATGCGAGGCATCAATTGTAAAGCGCTTTGGATAAAAGCACTATGTAAATGCAGTCCATTTACATTGAAATCCAGATTATCCGATCTTAACTTCTCCGGTTTGATCGCAGTTCTGTTTGTTGTTGTCATTGTGGCTCTTGTTAAAAATTTTTTTTTCAGAATTACTGACCCGTAGATGTAGGATCTAGAGTTGCTGCTGGTGTGGCAGTACCCTTGTCTGGACAAGGGACCTGTGCATGGGGGTGCAGGAGAACAGTGAAAGTAATGACCTTCCCCAAATCTAAAATATTGAAATATCATTTTGTAAATGCTGCTTTACATGGGTATACCTATAACATTACACAAAAATAAAATCCAAAGGAAGAAACAATATTTAAATCGGGTGAGGGAAGCTACGGTGCAGTCGGACGATGTGAGTCTTCAAGTCTGTGCCGGACGATGGGCAGGGTTTCTGCTGCTCTTGACCGTAGCGGGACACTCATTCCACCACCGTGGCTGCCGGAACAGACAGGAGACGTGACCTTGAAGTGCAGGCCAATGGCGGGGGGGCTGGGGCAGATGGGCCTGAAGTGGCACAGCAGAGAGGTCTGGTGGGTGTGCAGGGTCTTCTGAATATGCAACGGAAGCTGCCCCTTTAACTGCTCGACGGGCGGGCGCCATTTTGAATTTGATGTGGCGTTGATAGAGAGAGCCAGTGGAGGGAGATAAGAGGGGTGTGATGTGGCTGACTCTGGGGAGGCCGTAGATCTGATAAGCGGCAGCGTGTTTGTGAATGAGCTACAGAGGCATGATGAGGGCGGAGGCTGGATGGCCAGACAACGAGACGCTAAAAAAAAAAAATTAATTTCAGCCGCTCTTGTTCTGGCACGACTCCTTTGCAACTCAACCAACATGCATGAAAAAGAAAAAGGACAAAAACTAAATGCAAACATTTCAGCCGCTCTTGGGGGAGCAATGGAAGTAAAAAAAAAATGTATTTGTTGTAAAACACTTTAAAATGCCGGCGCCTTTCGGCTGAGAGCTTTGTGAGGACAATCTTGCAGTATCACCCTGACGAAGGCTCAACGGAAACTTGTTGTCCTTTTAAAAAAATGTTTTACAATAAACACATTTTTTACTTCCATCGCTCACCCAAGAGTGGCTGAAATTTTTTTGCATTTAGTTTTTGTCCTTCTTTTTCACGCACGTTGGTTGAGTTGCGAAGAGTTGTGCCAGAACATTGTTCAATCCAGAGGCAAGGAGGGCGTTGTATAAGTCCGGACGGGAGATGATCAGCCCCAGGACTAAGAGCTGGGTTGTGTGGGTGGTGAAGAAGGGATCGATTCTCCAGATGTTGTGCAAGAAGAGCTAATACTGATTATTTTATCATAACTCTGTTTCACATCACCGCCCCGATGTGTAGCATGCAACATACAAAACTCACGACCAGATCTTCACTGGTCTGTGCTGTTTTCAAATGCTAGAGCCAGTCAGACAGAGAGCATTTAATGGTAAATGGACTGCATTTATATAGCGCTTTTATCCAAAGCGCTTTACAATTGATGCCTCTCATTCGCCAGAGCAGTTAGGAGTTAGGGGTTAGGTGTCTTGCTCAAGGACACTTCAACATGCCCAGGGCGGGGTTTGAACCGGCAACCCTCCGACTGCCAGACAATCAGTCTTACCTCCTGAGCTAAGTCGCCCCCTTTAATGGGTGTTTAATGGGTGTTCTCTTGTAACAGTCAGTTTTTGGTGTTAAATTGTTTGATTCTCTATTAATAGTCAGTGTTCTATGTTGCGTTATTTGGATCTCTGGTAACAGTCAATGCTCTTTGTTACATTAGGAGTCCCTGGTAACAGCGAATGTTATATGTTACATCATTTTGATTCTGGAGTAACAGTCAGTGTTTTATGTTACATTATTTGATTCCCTGGTAACAGTAAAGTTGTAAGAAATCAGAACATTAGAACATTTAAAAAATGTAAGATGTTATGACGAGAATAGGCCATTCAGCCAAACTTGGCTCATCATTCCTTTTTTAAATAAAAAAAAAATAGGTACACACTATAGATAATAAATAATCAACATAAAAACCAACAAAACCAATAAAAACAAGCGAGCAGTGAATCAAACAATCAGTAAAAATAATCAAACTCTCAAAAACAATAAAACCCAATATAAAACAATAAAATCAGAACAGTGTAAATCAGCAAAACCAATAAAAAGCAAATAAAACAAAAACAAGGCAAATAAGTAAATAAATAGATATATAAATAAATAAGCAAATAAATAGCCAAATAAAAAACTACAGTGTACCCAGTACTGTATCAAGCCTGGCTGTGAATACCACCAGATTCTTTGCTTCAACCACTTGTACTGACAAACTGTTCCCAGCATTAATAACTCTTTGAGAAGAGGAAACTCTCCATATGACTGTTCTGAATTTTCCATTTGGATGACTTTAGCCTGTGGCCCCATGTTCTGCTAACAGAGTTCAGCCTAAAGAATCTTTTGTGGCTCAACTTACTGATCCCTTTAAGTAGTAAGAAAACCTCTGTAAAAACCCCCACAAAGTTATCTCTTTTTAAGGCTGAATAAATGAAATTCCCCAAGTCTATCCTCATGAGCTATTCAATTTCATGCCGGTAGCCAGTTTAGTTGCCCTTCTATGTACTTTATCCAGAGTCTCTATATCTTTATTGTAACACTGTGCCCAAGTTACTCCAAGTGACGTAGGTCTAACCAACGCATTATATAATGATTATATAATGTCAAGATAACATAAAACATATATAAAACCATAGAGTAACGGGGCCCGAACGGAAGACATTTCTGTTTGGGACCAAGTCTGAAGACGAGGATGCTGACAACATGTCAACTGTGTATGCCAGAACCAAATATGTGATGGCGGGAGAGAGGAAATGCCCTCCCCCCCCTCCTCACATCCCCTTTCAGAGGCCTGTAAGAGTGCTAATTTTGGGTGAGGCATGCAATGTTTAACTTTATCTGCGGTGTGATTAGGTGATATATGTGCGTCAGCGCTGGAGAAGGGCCTGGTGTCCGTTAAAACAGTGCAGAACACAAAAATGCATATGATACCTTATTTTAAATATTAAGTAATATTTTAATAATATTTAATTAAATAATAAAGTTGCCAGGTTTTTTTTTTGAGGAAAAAAAGGTCATTGTACTAATATTTAGATTTATGTCATTTTGTCTTGAAATATATTATTTGTTAAAGAATAATTAGTTATGTTCCAAAAAATATTTCAGATTACTGTACAATTTCAGGTTATCTTTTGGTTTTAATTGTTTTGATACAGTACAGAAAGGATAGTGGTTTGCTATTTCTGATACATTTTATACACTAAAATCAATGAAAGAGATGATGATGATGATGATGATGATGATGATGATCAGTGTAGTGAAGATAGTGTTGATGATGATGATGCGTTTTTGCTCATGGTGTGTAGCGGCGGGGCCAGATACGTATGTCTGCTACATTTTGGATGGAATCCTATTTGTTTACGGCATCGTCTTGACTGTGCTGTACTGCAGACTGAAGGTAAAGACCCAAATGCTACTGCTACACCCAACTACTGCTGCTGTACTCAACTGCTACTGCTACACCCAACTACTGCTTCGACACCCAACTAATGCTGCTACACCCAAACACTTCTGCTACTCCCAACTACTACTTCTACACCCAACTAATGCTGCTGCACCCAAATACTGCTGCTACACTCCACTACTGCTGCTGTACCCTACTACTACTACACCCCACTACTGCTGCTACACCCAACTACTTCTGCTACTCCCAACTACTGCTGCTACACCCAACTACTACTGCTACACCCAACTACTGCTGCTACACTCCACTACTGCTGCTACACCCAACTACTGCTTCTACACCCAACTACTTCTGCTACACCCCACTACTTCTGCTAAACCCAACTATTGCTGTTACACCCAACTACTGTTGCTAAACCCAGATGCTACTACTGTTACTCTCAAATACACCTGTGCCTTTGTGTTTTTCCTGCAGATGGGGTCAGGAAGCAATTTAGGTCATTCTCAGGTGAGTGTGCGAGTGTGAGTGTGTGTGAGAGTGTGTGTGTGTGTGTGTGTGTGTGTTATATTGATGTTACAGTGATATATTTGGGGAGGTCAGATCACAGATGCGGTTGCCTATGAGAACAGGAGGCTGCCGCTGTATTTGCAGTTCCTTCTTCTTCTTCCCGTCACTTCTGTTTTTCTCTCGGACCGTGGTTTCTTTTTCTCTGTCTCCAGTCTGCTGTGTGCGCGCGTCAGTTTCCTGTTTCAGAGAAGTGACCACCGTGTCTGTATTTATAAACACACAGTCACAGTTTCCACTTAGCGTACACTCACGTAAAAAAAGACACACACACACACACATACACACACATGCTCGAATATAACAAAACCGCATATGGTATGGTTCATGTGTGGTGTAACTTTGTATGTGGCGACAAATTAATATTTTTATTATACGACAGGAGATTCTCTCTGAGAGAGAGAGGGGGAGCGAGAGGGAGAGGGAGATAGAGAGAGAGACGAAGCGAGCGAGATGGAGAGAGACTGAGCGAGTGAGAGGGAGAGAGAGAGAGAGAGTGATGGAGAGAGAGGGCGAGAAATAGAGAGAGAGACGGAGAGAGCGAGAGGGAGAGAGACAGAGCGAGCGAGAGGGAGAGAGAGAGAGGATCACTTTTCTCTCCTCTTCCTCTCCTTGTTCTTCCGCTTTTAGCCCCAGGAGGGACTTTCACAATTGGGGGGTGGGGCGGGGGCTGTGAGTGTGTAAGTGTGCGTGTGTGAGTGTGTGTGTGCGTGAGTGTGTGTGCGTGTGTGCATGTATGTGTACGTGTGTGTGTGAATGTGAGTGTGTGAGCATGTGTGAGTGTGTGTGTGCGTGTGTGTGTGAATATGAGTGTGTGTGTGTGTGTGCATGTATGTGTACGTGTGTGTGAGCGTGTGTGTGAGTGTGTGTGTGTGTGTGTATGTATTACTGCTGTTGATGTAGTAAACATTATTGTTTTTTTTTATTTTATAGAAAAAACCTGAAGAAGGCATCTACACTGTAAGATGATTTTAATTATTTAATAACTGTTATTTGTAGTATTCTTTCATATTTCATTATTAGGGAATATTATGTGTTTGGACTAGGGTCTCAGTTCATCATAAATTGCAATTTATTAAAAGCATCTGTCAACATCTTGAGAAACGCATTAGAACAAGTGTTTTGGTCTCTGCAACAAAATACGGTTTTGTTTCATTTCCCGTTTATTGCTCACTGTGTTATGATTTATTACATTACATATTTGATCGTTAATTTCCCTATTACTGTCCCTTGTGCTGTTTGCTTAAATGCCCTTTTTGGAGTCCCTTTGGATAAAAGTGTCCACCAAATGACTACATTTGCAAGTCATTGTAAATTGATGTTGATTACTGATTATTGATTATGTTCCTGAATATTCCACTTTCATTTTTCCCTTTTTGTCTACCCTTCCCAGGGATTGACCCCTCATGCCCAGGACACCTATGAGACCATCGGGGGTCAGAAGAAATGAATGCCGTGAAAGAGTGCCTGGAAGAAAGGGGGCGGGGTTTCAGCAAAGCCCCGCCCTTTTCAATTATGTCACACCAATTTCCACGTCTGGTTCTCTCAGGGCATCAACCATCAGCTTCTGGACCATGAGCAAAGCTTCTTATTTTTAATTTGTTTGCTTATGACGATGTTATATCCGCATATGTGTGTGAGTGTGTGTGTGATAAGATTTGTATGCGAGAGAGGGAGAACTGTGTATTTGTATGTTTGTGTGTGTGTGTGTGTGTAAGATGTGTATGCGAGAGAGGGAGAAATGTGTATGTGTGTGTGTGTGTGTGTGTGTAAGATGTGTATGTGAGAGAGGGAGAAATGTGTATTTGTACGTGTGTGCGTGAGAGAGAGAAATGAGCAGGTGTTCATGTGTTTATTTTATTCTTATTCTGTGTTTTCTTATGTATCTATGTGAAGCACTTTGAATGTGCTTTTGTGTATGAAAGATGCTATATAAATAAACTTGCCTTGCCTTGCCTTGCCTTATGAGAGAGAGAGAAAAAAAAGAGGTTTGTGGGGCACTAAGCAAGAAAGTGTGAAATGTATTCTCGGTTTTTCAAATAGCCTTTTTTTTAAAACTAAAATGTTCTTTTACAAAGTCATCATGCTAATTTTAATCTGTGTTTTAAAACAAAAATGTAATTGATGATACGTATGTGTTTTTGTATACAAATATAAATGAAAATAAAATTAATGCCAGAAGAAACTAATTGAAAATATTAAAAGGTATTTCTGTGTTTGTGACTGAAAGTGTGTGCATGTGGTGAGGGTGGGCATGTATGTTTATAAGCTATATTGCACATGTTTGTGAATATCTGTGTGTGTGTGTGTTTATACACGCATGTGAGTGTGTATATGTATGTTTGTATGCATATGTGTGTGTGTTTATAGTTGCATGTGAGTGTGTATATGTATGTTTGTATGCATACATGTGTGTGTGTTTATACATGCATTTGAGTGCTTATATGTATGTTTGTATGCATACACGTGTGTGTGTGCATGTGTGTTCCTGGAGGTGGTAATTACTGGCTGGTTATTTCTGTGGTCCAGCTTCCGTTTCCATCACCATGGTAACATCAGCACTCTTCAACCACACGGTGTCCAATCACATCCTGTTCTAAGAGGTACTGCGTGTCAATGTATGACGTGTGACACAATGTGTGTGTGTGTGTGTGTAAGGAGAGAGAGAGAGAGAGAGAGAGAGAGAGAGAGAGTGCAGCCACATGCGTAAGAGTGTGTGTTTAATGCTGGTGAAAGAGAGCGAGCCAGTGGAAGACAACAGAAAAAAACCTACCTACATCAACAACAAAAAAAAAAAAAAGCGCGAAGTTAACTTGAAGACGAACCCGGCCCCAAAAAGTCACCGCACTGTGGCAGAGTTACTGAAAGGTATTAAAGAAACGTACGGGTTTAAAAAAAATGCTCTAGCGTCAGTTAGCGCATGCAAGCTAGCTAAAACAGGAAACGGTGTCTGTCCTGTGAGGCTGGACTGTTAGAGAGGCCTCATTCTGCCCTCTACTGGAGGCTTGGGGTACAGCTGCTCTTCAGCACGATGAGGGGTTCAATGACTTAAATGAGCTTTCCAATACTATAAAGTTATCTGCCACTAGATGGCAGGTTAGCTGTAGTTTGAAGCTGAAGTATATGTGTATAACGGTGGGTCAGAACAGTAAGTTAAAGTAGGTTTCGTCTGGTGTATTGAAAGTAGGAGGCTGAAGCAGATATTTCTGAGTGGTTTCAGTTCGTAAGCATGTTGTTAGCGCATTTCTGTGTAAGTCGGCCTATTCACACTGACTCAGAGGGGAGTTATGAGAACTGTCTGAGTCATTCTCAGACTGGATTGGAATCTATCCAAGATGCCCAAAGACGTGTCTTTTTTCCTAAAGTTTAACAATGCAATCAGTGTAATGAACAACGGTAAAGCAGACAATTGTTTCTAAATTCATGATGCGAACTGAAAACAAACTGACTTTTCTGTTTTTGGTCATTGTCTTGCTGCATAGCTCAATTACGCTTCAGTTTCAGCTCAGCTCACAGATGACCGGACATTCTCCTTAAGAATTTTGTGTTACAGAGCATAATTCATGATTCCTTCAATAATGGCAAGTCGTGCAGGTCCCAAGGCTGCAAAGCATACCCACACCATCACACTATCACCACCATGTCTGACTGCTAGTATAATATTCTTGCTGTAAAATGCTGCATTTGCTTTACACTAGACATAGTGGGACCCATGTCACCCAAAAACTTCCACTTTTGTGTCATCTGTCCATAGAACATAATCCCAAAACGCTTGGGGATTATGTGCTTTTTTTGGCAAAATGTGAGATGAGTATTGGTGTTCCTCTTGGTTAGCAGTGGTTTCTGCCATCTTGTTTCCCATGAATCTCATTTTTGCCCAGTTTTTTTTTGGAGTAGGGATGCTACACTCGATACTCACGTGTCGACACGGTGTCGAGTTTTAGAATCGCTGTTGTTTCGAAATACTGCTCCGACTGAGGCTTGCTTGAAATCACGTGATCACGGAAACTGAATCTTCATTACGTCACAAGAGACGCTTGTCATTTTGGGTGGTGTCTCGCCGCTCAACTAATACCTGTGCATGTGTCAGCGATGACAGGTGTGGGATCAGAGTGTCTTCGCTCACGTATGAACCTCTGTTTGGGTATACACGACAACTTTTTTTGTAATTCGTGCAAAACTTCAGATTCCAGCTCCTTGCTTTCTCACCCACAAACTTTCAAACGTATATAAATGGTTCAATGTCCCACGATTCGAAGCGAGACATTTAAGATGGCGTTTGAGACTTTGTAGAGAGGCCTATTGTTAATAATGAAAGACATATTTTCTATGCGATTTTCTATGCGCGGGACATGATTATAAAAATATCGTAACGCTTCTAAAATGCTTTGCTGCTTGCGGTAAATCTCGATGAGGGCATAGGCTAATGCTATTTATTTATGAACTGTGTATCATCAAGGTAGCGCTGAAGACATAAAACATAACACATAATCATACTCAATGTATGACTACTAATAATAAGAATAACAACGTGAATATATACGCAACAATATATTCCAGTCAATTGAAAATATTTGCACCATTTATTGGGTCATATTGGGACATAGCATTATAGAAATTTTCATTTCACTTTAATGGATTACTGCCATCTCATCATCATTATGACAAGTTTTATTTGTAGGCTACAACACTTATTATGAATAGACTCAGTAGGAGAGGGTTTTGAGAATATGTGGCAATAGCATTAATTTTCAAAAACTGAATTTTACAGTCAAAAATCAAGTGGTAGTGTTTTGCTCATTTCAGTTTATCACTGCTTTGAAGAGTGATGGCATATTTATTGACCAGGACATGTCTGAAGCTGAATCTAATTAGCAACTAAATTTGGGCAATTGGTTGATTGAGTAACTAAGGGGGCAATTACTATTTCACAGGGGTAATATGGGTGTTTGATAACTTCTTTCATTAAATAAATGAAATAATCGTTTTTAAAATGTGTTTTGTGTTTACTCCGATTCCCTTTGTCTGATATTGAATTTTGTCTCAAGATCTGAAACAATTCAGTATGGCAAGTATGCAGTAATAGATGAAATCAGGAAGGGGGCGAATATTTTTTCACGGTGCTGCAGATAAATTACAAGTAGGCTTATACCCAGGGTAGGGGTGCTGCCAGGGAGTTTGGGACCCATGAAAATGATCTGACAATGGGCCCCACCACTCCACCCCTACACAATTAGACTACATGTGGGGGCGGGCAGTCGGTCAGGGCCCCCAAGACTAGTCCTAATCAACAATAAATACATAAATAAATAAATAAATAAATGAACCCACGAAACTGTAACTTATCAAATGACTGACCTGCCCACCAAATACCCATTGCATTAGAACTAGTCCGTTTGCGTTCACGCCCTGGCAGTTACTGTTTTTGAAATCAAAGGAATCTGGGTCGGTGAGTGCAGATCCGGGGAGGTGAGCGCTCACGTGACACACAGAAAAACAGGTGTAGTGCACGAGGAAAGTGTTGGAGCATGGGGGCTTAGCTGAGATGGCAATGCGTACAGTGCCGATTTTCACCGATTGTTATTGTTTTTAGTGTTTTGTTTTTTAAAAAATAATACAGCTTAGGTGTCACGGGACGTGAACGCGGGTCGGTCATGAAACTGTAGCTTAATGTGTTTTTAATGGGATTTACATTTTTTTGGTAGAAACTATTACTTTAAAAACGTTAAAATACAACATTGTATCCGCATAATGTGTCAAAAGGCTATATTTTATAGTCGCATGAATGCGTTCCGTCGTCGGTTGCATTATTGATGACGCGTGTGCAAACTGGAATTACAAGTTTTGCGCTCTTGTTTAATCGTTACTGCCAAGAGAAACGACTGGGCTGGGTTGCGTTTTGCGCAATAAAGACAAGAAGTAAACCAGAAACTAATCGAACTATCGGACAGCTGAAGCACAAGTTCGACTGTCCAGTAACGGACGACCTGTCCTGACTTCGCGCGATCGGCGGCGTCAAGCTCGCCTGCTGGATATATTATTCCTCGAAGCGAAGTTGAGATCGCACTGAACAGGACCGAGCTTGGAAAACCTATACAGTAGCACCGAGTACACCTGAGCTGCGCTAAGCTGTGACGAGTTGTGCCGGACTGGAGCTTGCGGGCCGGCGAGGCATGGCGAGTCGTATATGGGGAACGGGGCTCTTGCTTCTAACTATCCGGTGTTTCGGTAAGAACCTGGGGGCCGCGGCTACGGGTCGGGCACGGAGATTTTGTATTGCTGGTGGTGTGTGTGTGTGTGTGTCGGGAGTGGGCGGCATTTAATTCGAAGGTCAATTTCTTAGCATTGCTAAACCATAAAAACATCAGTTGCTACCGTTCCAACTAAAATAAACATTAAAATGTAATTGTTCACAGTTAGAGCTGCACTCTAGGGAGGAATGTAAATGTGATATCAGTTGTTACAGAAGACGGTCTCAAGGTGTGTTTTTGTTCACTTTGTTTAACAAAAAAAAGAAAACCAGTTGCTCCTGTTTTCCGTGCGCGAGACACGCAGTAGACGGACACGGTGCGCCACAGACACACGACGCAGCCGGGACAGACTACTAGAGGAAGCAAAGACGCTGAAAAAATGCAGTACAGACGCCCGGGGCATAGTTCAGACAGTCATACTGTGTCGTTCAGACCCCAACGGGAGGGAGGGAAAATACAGGTCCTGACGTCTCTGTGCATTAAATTGCTGTGAAAAATTATACAAATTCGGAATTTGGCAATGTAACGCGGATAGGCTATTTGCAAACTTAACTTCAGTTCTGATATTAAACTTCATCTCTCAGTCAACAGAAAAATCACCATAATCACCATCATAACCAGCGAAATCTGTTAGTTGTTGCTTGTGTTTATTGCAGATCATTCTAAACTGAAAGCAGCATGATTAATCCCTGTAACTTGGAGATGTTTACTGTGTTGCTGGGCAATATAATACAATTCCCATCATTCGTAATCCCGACATCTCACAGACATTACAGGCAATGACTTCGCAATGAACTATGGGAGATTGAAGCAAGGAAACATTTTATTTTCCTTTCCTTTTATTTACCCAAATAGTTGGAAAATATGCAGGTGTTTATGTACTTTATGCACCTGCCCAGGATGAAAATTAGCTGTTTAGCTATATCTCTGTGTGGTGCATCGGATTTCAAGCTTGAAGTCAATGTTTATTATACGTGATCACTCTTAAATAAATAAATAAATACATTTAAAATAAAAAAAGAAAAAAAAAACCTTTTAGTGGCTATGCACACACTATTTTAAGATAAAATTTAAAAGATAGAAATACTATTGAGACACAATAATGTTTTATTCTTTTATGTTGACCTCTACCTATTTTGATTAATTTTAAATCATCACGATAACGACACACACACAACGAGGCTGAGAGAGTTGAACGCTGATGAATTCAGAAGCTGAGTTTTCCCTAACTATGTCATCAGGCTTAATTTTGATTTCTAGGGCAGCCATCTTACAAAGCAGAGCATTGCACTTTGTGCTCTCGGTGTCTGTCCACACAGGTAGTTTATTATCACGTGTCACCCTCTCTCACAGTTAATATTAAACTCTCAGGGCCAATGCGCTGCAGTCGAGTTCCTGCACAGTATCTCATAAAGGGGGGTCATTGTTTTTAATCCCTTAAACTGAACCCTTGGCTAGGAGCAGGCCTGGTTATTATAGTCCTTCAGCTAATGTGAGAGCAGTGGCCCTGCTACACTTAGAGGAGTGTGTCCAAGACGGCTGGCAGGTGTGTGTGCGTGTGTGTGTGTGCGTGTGTGAGTGAGTGAGTGTGTGTGTGTGCTTGAGTGAGTGAATGAGTGTGTGTGTGTGTGTGCGTGTGAGTGAATGAGTATGTGTGTGTGTGTGTGCTTGTGTGAGTGACTGAGTGAGTGAGTGCGTGAGTGTGTGTGTGTGTCCGTGCTTGCGTGGGTGACTGAGTGAGTGTGTGTCTGAGCGGTAAAAAATTGAAAATTGACGGAAATGAAGCAGAAAAACAAGTACAACAGCATACCCCTCACTCTGAATCAAGACCTGTTTCTCTCAGGCGTGTGTGTATGTGAGTGTTTGTGCAATGTAGTGTGTGTGTGTGTGTGTGTGTGTGTGGGGGGGGGGGTGTTAATGTGTATATGTCTGTGTGTCATTTTCCTGTGTTTTCTATGAGGTATGGAAAATGATCATTTTCACCGTTATAAGTCAACTGCCAGGTCCCAGTCTTTACAGTACTGTTCTAGCAGAGACGGGTTATTTGTGTGACTTCAGATCCAGGGGATAATTCACGATGCAGAAGTGGCTAATTTTTGGGCTTTCTAGTTTCATGGACATATGAAAAGCTAGTTGGGTGTTACGACACTCTAAATTGCCCATAGGTATGCGTGTGAGAGTGAACCGTGAGTGAATGGTGTGTGGGTCCTGCAATAGGCTGGCGGCCTGTCCAGGGTGTATTCCTGCCTCTCGCACAATGCACACTGGGATAGGCTCCAGCACCCCCCCACAACCCTGCCCAGGATAAGCGGGTATAGATAATGGATGGATGGATGTATAGTCGGGCTTTATTCTTTGGCAACACATCTAGGATTTAAATTAAACAATAGGCAGTCAAATGTTGTGCCGTCATGTTTATGAGTGATGTTCTACATTATGAAAAATGAACTGTGCTCATTACTGTTCATTTAAATGCAGCTCATATGGTACAGACACATAGTATTCTAACACAGTACCAATAAGAGTGCAGGTAGGATAGGACAGTTTAAAAAAAAAAAAAAAAAATTTAAACATAATGCTACAACCTTTTATTTTCAACCTTCATCTCACCAGGTAGGTCAACTGAGTACTTGGTTCTTTGCTGTAACAACCTTGGTAACAGACATGAGTAGGAAGACAAGCGATTGTGTAACCAATCTGATGACAGAGGGGTGATTAACTGGCCGGATGTAAACAGTCAGTTTTGTGGGAATTTGGATCTTTCCGGAAAAAGTGCCGTGGGATCTTGAATCACCGCGGTGAGTCAGGACCTAATGTCTCATCTGATGGACAGCACCTCCTGTAGCACTGTGTTCCCATGATTGTGCTGGGGCACACCTGCTTAGCTTCAGCAGTTAGCCATGAGAAGGGTACAGGGTGGCGTGGCTGCTTAGCTTTAGCACTTTGACATGAGAAGGGTACAGGGTGGTGTGGCTGCTTAGCTTCAGCAGTTAGCCATGAGAAGGGTACAGGGTGGCATGGCTGCTTAGCTTCAGCAGTTAGCCATGAGAAGGGTACAGGGTGGTATGGCTCCTTAGCTTCAGCAGTTAGCCACGAGAAGGGTACAGGGTGGCATGGCTGCTTAGCTTCAGCACTTTGTCATGAGAAGGGTACAGGGTGGTGTGGCTGATTAGCTTCAGTAGTTTGACATGAAAAGGGTACAGAATATTATAATTGTGCTTAGCTTCAGCAGTTAGCCACGAGAAGGGTACAGGGTGGCATGGCTGCTTAACTTCAGCACTTTGACATGAGAAGGGTACGGAGTATTATGACTGTGCTTAGCTTCAGTAGTTAGCCATGAGAAGGGTACAGAGTATTATAATTGTGCTTAACTTCAGCAGTTAGCCATGAGAAGGGTACAGGGTGGTATGGCTGCTTTGCTTCAGTGAACTGAATAGATACAAAAATATATTCTCATCCTCAGGGAAGCTACTGCATAATTAATTGCCCTTGTTGTAGTAGCAGATGGGAGACCTCTATTGTGACACAATAGTTTTTTTTGTACACATAAGTGTGAATATAGTTTTTGGTCACGCAGTGGCATTAACTATTGTCTATATTAAATTATAATCATGAATAGCTCATTACTGAGCAAGATGTTATCATGCGTCTCCTTACTTGACTTTTATAATATTAGTTTGTTGTTAAACGTGTATGTTTTTTGTATGACTGCTATGGTAATGCAAGCAAATTGCTGGCAATGAAAACTTATCTGTCCACCCCTCCTCCCTCCTCAGTGCTGAGTGTGAGGGGGGAGTTTTTGGAACCCCCTCCCTCCTTCTCCCTGCGCTCCATCGCTGAGGAGCAGACCCGGCTGCCCTGTCGCTTCCGGGTCCAGGATGAGCAGGTGGTGCAGGTGACCTGGTTCAGGGAGCGGCCCGACGGAACCAAGGAGCAGCTCATCACCGCCCATCATGTACAGGGCCAGCCAGGTACGCCTTAACACGGTTACCTCACACACAGGTACGCCTTAACACGGTTACCTCACACACAGGTACGCCTTAACACGGTTACCTCACACACAGGTACGCCTCAACACGGTTACCACACACACAGGTACGCCTTAACACGATTACCTCACACACAGGTACGCCTTACCACGGTTACCTCACACACAGGTACGCCTTAACACGGTTACCTCACACACAGGTACGCCTTAACACGATTACCTCACACACAGGTAAGCCTTAACGCGGTTACCTCACGCACAGGTACGCCTCAACACGGTTACCTCACACACAGGTACGCCTTACCACGGTTACCTCACACACAGGTACGCCTTAACACGATTACCTCACACACAGGTATGCCGTAACGCGGTTACCTCACACACAGGTACGCCTCAACACGGTTACCTCACACACAGGTACACCTTACCACGGTTACCTCACACACAGGTACGCCTTAACGCGGTTACCTCACACACAGGTACGCCTCAACGCGGTTACCTCACACACAGGTATGGCTTAGCACGATTACCTCACACACAGGTACATCTTAACACGGTTACCTCACACACAGGTACGCCTTAACACGGTTACCTCACACACAGGTAGGCCTTAATACGGTTACCTCACACACAGGTAGGCCTTAATACAGGTACCTCACACACAGGTACGCCTTAACACGGTTACCTCACACACAGGTACGCCTTAACAAGATTACCTCACGCACAGGTACACTTTAATACGATTACCTCACGCACAGGTAGGCCTCAGCACGGTTACCTCACACACAGGTATGCCTTAACACGGTTACCTCACACACAGGTACACCTTAGCACGTTAACCTCACACACCGGTAGGCCTTAACACGGTTACCACACACACAGGTACACCTTAGCACGGTTACCTCACACACCGGTAGGCCTTAACACGGTTACCTCACACACAGGTACACCTTAGCATTGTTACCTCACACACAGGTACGCCTTAACACTTGCCTCACACGCAGGTACGCCTTAACACTGTTACATCACGAACAGGTACACCTTAGTACGGTTTCCTTACACACAGGTACACCTTAACACGGTTACCTCAGAGTTACACAGGTACCTAACACACGTTACTCTTATGCAGGCACCTCACACACAGGTACGTCACACACCTTACTAAGAGTTACACAGGCACGTCACACACAGGTAACTCACGCACCACACCGAGAGCCACACAGGTACAGCAGTCACACCCTCCACCTCACAGACTGCCAGTGCTAATGACTCAGAGCCTGCTAAGAGGAGTTCAGTAGGGTGTAGACTGAATGCTAATCGGTAGGGGGCGCTGTCCTGTCTCTCAGGGTTTGGGAAGTTTGCTGACCACCTGCATTTCGAGAGCAGCGACCCCATGGCGGACTCCACGCTGATCATCCGGAGCACGGAGGTGTCAGACGAGGGGATTTACACGTGCCACATCTCCACCTTCCCCTCCGGAAACTTCGAGAGACAGCTGTCACTCACCGTCTGGAGTAAGCCTTTCTGCCCTGATCCACCGCACTGCTGTGTCTGCCCTCCGTCATCATCGCAAGACATTAACAATCAACCTTCATCATCACAGACCATCACAGACATTAACAATCAACCATCGTCATCACAGACCATCACAGACATTAACAATCAACCATCATCATCACAGACCATCACAGACACTAACAATCAACCATCATCATCACAGACCATCACAGACATTAACAATCAACCATCATCATCACAGACCATCACAGACATTAGCAATCAACCATAGTCATCACAGACCATCACAGACATTAACAATCAACCATCGTCATCGCAAGACATTATCAATCAACTATTGTCATCACAGACCACCACAGACATTAACAATCAACCATCGTCATCGCAAGACATTAACAATCAATTGCTGACTCCCGTCCCCCTTTTTGTTTGACAGCCACACCCATCTCCTCGCTGGATCCGGTGGAGATGGTGGAGGGGGAGTCCTTCCGCGTGGCCGCCACCTGCCGCTCGGTGGCTCGCCCCCCGCCCCGCCTCTCCTGGGACACCGAGCTGCCCGGCCAATCGCAGAACCGCAGCTCCGAGAGCGGGGCCGTCACCACCCACTTCTCCCTGCACCCCTTGCGCAGCATGAACGGCCGGTCGCTGGACTGCCTGGTGTGGCACCCCGCCCTGGACAAGCCCCGCAGGATCACCAACCGCCTGGTGGTGCTCTGTGAGTTCGCCCCGCACCCGCATTCAACAGTCTGTCTGCCGCTTAATGCAGCCTCACTGTGAGTTTGTGCTGCTTTTAACACGGTTTCACTGTGAGTTTGTGCTGCTTTTAACACGGTTTCACTGTGAGTTTGTGCTGCTTTTAACACGGTTTCACTGTGAGTTTGTGCTGCTTTTAACACGGTTTTACTGTGAGTTTGTGCTGCTTTGAACACGGTTTTACTGTGAGTTTGTGCTGCTTTTAACACGGTTTCACTGTGAGTTTGTGCTGCTTTTAACACGGTTTCACTGTGAGTTTGTGCTGCTTTTAACACGGTTTCACTGTGAGTTTGTGCTGCTTTTAACAGTTTCACTGTGAGTTTGTGCTGCTTTAACACGGTTTTACTGGAGTTTGTGTGCTTTTAACACGGTTTCACTGTGAGTTTGTGCTGCTTTTAACACGGTTTTACTGTGAGTTTGTGCTGCTTTTAACACGGTTTCACTGTGTGTTTGTGCTCCTTTTAACACGGTTTCACTGTGAGTTTGTGCTGCTTTGAACACGGTTTTACTGTGAGTTTGTGTTGCTTTTAACACGGTTTCACTGTGAGTTTGTGCTGCTTTTAACACGGTTTTACTGTGAGTTTGTGCTGCTTTTAACAGTTTCACTGTGAGTTTGTGCTGCTTTTAACACGGTTTCACTGTGAGTTTGTGCTGATTGCTGCTTTTAATATGGCTTCTTTGCGAGTTTATCCTGCGTTCAACGCGGTTTCACTCTTGAGTATATACTGCAGGTATATGAAGTTGTGCAGGTTGTGCAGGTTCTATGAGCTGTGCAGCTTAACACATTTTCTGCGTTGTTTATCAGTTTCACTGTAAGGTAACCCTGCAATTAACACAATTACACTGTGAGTTTACCTCATTTTTTACACTGTTTTCAAGACATTTCCAGGACTTTTTGTATGAGCAACACCTGTGATATATACAGAGGGGGGAGACTGGGGGAGGGGGGGGGGGTATAGAATGTGCTGGTCGTTGACCATGGTACCTCTGGCTTTGGCCTGCAACGTTACACTAGGAACAGGACAAATAATCGTTTTTTTTCAGGATGTTTAGCCAATTTTTCAAAGTTTTCCATGACTTTTCCATAACTGGAAAACTGCGTCAAAAATTAAAAAATTCAACGCTGTGAGCCCTGCTGTGACATTCCGTTTTGACAACTTCCTGTTGTGCGTGCGTTTAACAGATCCCCCGAACCCCACAGTCAGAGGGAATGATGGTACCTGGGTGGTGGGGCTGCAGGGAGCCTCACTCCGGTGTGACAGCGGAGGGAACCCCCAACCACACAGCTTCACCTGGTCCAGGTATCACCCGTCGCCATTTTACTTCATACCCGAAACACTGGGCTGCACCTCTGTGTATGTGTGTGTGTGTGCGTTTGAGTGCCTTGGCTAACTGTGCTAGGATAGGTCAAATGGTATCATTTATGTTAAACATTGTACATGATCACTGACAAATAAATAAATTCATTTATGTGTGTGTGTGTGTGTGTGTGTGTGGTGCGTGCACACGTGAATTTCTGTGCATGTACGTGTTTATGAATAGGTGTGACTGTATATGTGTGTGTGCCTGTTTAAAACATTTCGTTTGCATTTAAGAATTGAACAGACACTCCGATCCAGAATGACTTGCATAATCAGGTGTGTTATTATTAAGGAGCAAATGGGTTAGAGGATAGTTTTAGACTTAGCACAAGATGGGCTCGTAAAAAAACCGATCCAAAATGTTAATCAGCATTGGCTGAGCCCAGGTTTAGTTTACATAAGCTGTGTTTTCCGCCTCTGGTGGAAGACAGGATGTGGCTCTGCTGTCCTGACTGCAGGGGGGGGGAGAGCATCCCACCACTGGGGGGTCAGAATAGAGAACAGATGTAATGGGGAGGTAGGGGGGGTGCAATAAGGAAGGGGCTGTGAAGTAACCAATGGATGTTGAGTGGAGTGCTCTAACAGGAATGCCAGGTTTCGTAGTGCGTGTGTGTGCATGCAGGCGTGTGTGTGAGCATGCTTGCTTGCATGCATGTGTGGGTGTGCGTGTGCATGCGTGCAGGCGTGTGTGGGTCAGTGTCCTTGCGTGTGTGTGTGCATGCGTGCAGGTGTGTGTGGGTGGGTGTGTGTGTGCAGGCGTGTGTGGGTGAGCGTGTGTTTGTGCGTGTGCATGCATGCAGGCGTGTGTGTGTGCGTGTGCATGCGTGCAGGCGCGTGTGTGTGCATGTGCATCCATGCAGGCACAACTGTGTGTGTGTGTGTGTGCATCCATGCAGGCGTGTGTGTGCGTGTGCATGCAGGCGTGTGTGTGTGCGTGTGCATGCGTGCAGGCGCGTGTGTGTGCATGTGCATCCATGCAGGCGTGTGTGTGTGTGTGCATGCGTGCAGGCGTGTGTGTGTGCGTGTGCATGCATGCAGGCGTGTGTGCAAGCATGTGTGTGTGGGTGCGCGCAGGCGTGTGTGCATGTGTATGCCAGCATGTTTGAGTAAAGCAGCAGTAAAACTGAACCCTGAAATGTACAGGGGAAGAGCTCCAGGCCAGGTCATTTGCATGTCAAACCCCGCCTCCTTCTCATTTGCATATCACCATCTGGAACACGCAGTTCACACGCATTAAAAGCTCAGAGCTGCTTCTGGCGTCCACGGGAGTGGCACAGAGATGCAGTCAGACTTGCGTGTGTTTATGTGCGTAGTGCTCTGTTGGTTTTAATGGGTTCTATAGAAGGGCGGAGCCTAATGTAACTGTTCTCTATAGAAGGGGCGTGGCTTATTGCCACTGTTCTCCATAGAAAGGGCACGGCCTAATGTTACTGTTCTCTATAGAAGGGGCGTGGCTTAATGCCACTGTTCTCCATAGAAAGGGCACGGCCTAATGTTACTGTGCTGTATAGAAGCGGGCCAATGTACGTGTCATAGAAGGGGGGGCTAATTAACTATCTTTATAAAGGCGGAGCATGTAATTGTGGTCTGAAGAGCCAATCAGTTCAAGAAGGGCACGGCCTAATGTTACTGTGCTGTATAGAAGGGCGGGGCCCAATGTTACCGTGCTCATAGAAGGGGTGGGGCCTAATGTAACTATGCTTTATAGAAGGGAAGAGCCTAATGTAATTGTGGTCAATGGAAGGGCAGGGCCTAATGTCACTGTTCTCTATAGAAGGGGCACGGCCTAATGTAACTGTGGTCAATAGAAGGGCGGGGCCTAATGTCACTGTTCTCTATAGAAGGGGCACGGCCTAATGTCACTGTTCTCTATAGAAGGGGTGTGGCCTAATGTAACTGTGGTCAATAGAAGGGCGGGGCCTAACGTCACTGTTCTTTATAGAAGGGGTGCGGCCTAATGTTATTATGCTTTACAGAAGGGGTGCTGCCTAATGTTACTGCTCTGTAGAAGGATCAGGGCCTAATGTCACTGTTCTTTATAGGAGGGACGCGGCCTTGCCTGAAGACGTGATCGTGGAGGGCGGGACTCTGCGGTTCGGCCGACCCCTCGCCCCGACTGACGGGGGCGTGTACGAGTGCGAGGCCAGGAACAGCGTGGGCGCAGTGAAGGCCGATACCGAAATCCTGTTAGGTAAGGGGGGGGCCGCCAAAAACTCCTCTCCGTTGACAGTCATTTCTCTAAATCCTGTTCCTCTGTGTGTGTGTGTGGGGGGGGGGGGGGGGGGTCTGGCATCGTAACAACGCAGTGTGAACAGGTGAACAGACATTCCGCTGAAGTTGCTGTCGCTAAGAGTGAACCTGGTCTGGTTTCCTGGGTGAGAAAACGGCATTGCTGACATGGCTGTCTGTGTGTGTTTGTGTGCATGTGTGTGTGTGCGTGTCTGTGTGTGTGTATGTGTGTGGTTACACGCCTCTCTCATACAGAGAGCGGACAACGGCAGGAGGCCCCTGTCAATAACCTGTGGCCCCTATTGGGCGGGGCTGCCGGGGCATTGGTGGTTGTCCTGGTGATCTCCATGGCGATATTGACCTGCTACCACAAGCGCAAGAACAGAAAGCTGGAGAAGGAGCTTAATGAGAAGATGTGAGTCTAACGCCTGACACACCCCCAAATCCCCAAACACGCCCCCAAAACCCCAACTGTCCCCCAAACACATCTCAAAAACCCCAACTCTCTACCAAACACATCCCCAAAAACTACTAATACACCCCCAAATCCCCAAACACACCCCCCAAAGTCCCAACACACTGAAACACCCCAAGCACACCCCAAAAACCCCAAGCACGCCCCCAAAACCCCAACTCTCCCCAGACACACCCCAAACACCCAAACTCCCCAAAACACACCCAAAACCCCAATCTCCCCAAACACACCCCAAAAAACACCTAACCACACTCCTAAAACCCCAAATACACCCAACCCCAAATACTCCCAAACACCCCAAAACCACTCCCCAACACACCCCAAAACCCCAACTCTCTACCAAACACACCCCAAAAACCCCAACACATCTCAGTACCCCAACATTCTGTTCATACACCTATCTCTCTCTCTCTCTCCATTTCTCTCTCAGGGAGGAATTCAGCACTCTGTCCAGACAAGCCTCTATCAGGAGATTCGACTCAATCAACACTGACCCTCGAATACCGGTATGAATAATACTGCAGACACCATGAACACACAACCCCACCTACACAACCACGCAGACACCCATAAATACACAACCACACCTACACAACCACGCAGACACCCATAAATACACAACCACAACTACACAACCATGCAGACACCCATAAATACACAACCACATACACAACCACGCAACACTAAATACACAACCACACCTACACAACCACGCAGACACCCATAAATACACAACCACACCTACACAACCACGCAGACACCCATAAATACACAACCACACCTACACAACCACGCAGACACCCATAAATACACAACTACACCTACACAACCACGCAGACACCCATAAATACACAACTACACCTACATGCATCCATAAATACACAACCACACATACACCAATAAACACACAAAAACATACACAACCACACATAAACCAACAAACACACATACACCCATAAACACACAACCACACATATATACATCCATATATATATACAACCACATACACAACCACACCTACACCCATAAACAAACAACCACACCTACATATAGCCATAAATACACAACCGCATCTACACAATGACACATACACCAGTAAACACACAACCACACATACACCTATACATACACAACCACACCAACATACACCCATAAACACACAACCACACATACACCCATAAATACACAACCACATACACAACCACACATACACAGCCACATCTGTATACACAACTAAATACACCCAAACACACCTACATACACCCACATACACACCTCCATACACCTGCACAAACACCTACATACTACACACATACATACACCCACACACCCAAACATACCTCATACACCCATACGCAAACACACCTAGGTGGCTCCACTCATATACACCTACACACACAAACACACACTCCTCAGGTTTTGAGAGCTCCTTGTCTCCCTCTCTCAGATTGATGAAAATATTCCTCTCCCGCCTGAAAGCCATACAAGGACCAGTATGTCCTCTCTCTCGGTCAGTATGTGTATCTCTGCTGTCAGTACCTGTCTCTACTACTAGTGCCTCTGTCTACTATCTCTATTATCAGTGCCTCTATGTCTACTGTCTTTACTGTCAGTGACTCTACCTGTACTATCTCTACTGCTAGTGCCTCTGTCTCTACTGTTAGTGTCTCTAGCTCTACTATCTGTACTGCTAGGGCCTCTATCTATACTATCTTTACTTCTAGTGCCTCTATCTCTACTATCCCTACTGCAAGTGCCTCTATCTCTACTGTTAGTGCCTCTATCTCTACTGCTAGTGCCCATCTCTAATACTAGTGCCCCTATCTCTACTGCTAGTGTCTCTATCTCTACTGCTAGTGCCTCTATCTCTACTGCTAGTGCCCATCTCTAATACTAGTGCCTCTATCTCTACTGCTAGTGTCTCTATCTCTACTGCAAGTGCCTCTATCTCTACTGTTAGTGCCTCTATCTCTACTGCTAGTGCCCATCTCTAATACTAGTGCCTCTATCTCTACTGCTAGTGTCTCTATCTCTACTGCAAGTGCCTCTATCTCTACTGCTAGTGTCTCTATCTCTACTGCAAGTGCCTCTATCTCTACTGTTAGTGCCTCTATCTCTACTGCTAGTGCCCATCTCTAATACTAGTGCCTCTATCTCTACTGCTAGTGTCTCTATCTCTACTGCAAGTGCCTCTATCTCTACTATCTCTACTGCTAGAGATAAGCCTGAGGGCTGGGGTCACAGAGAGAGGCATTCTCCTGTAATATACCTGCCTGCCTGTATGAAGGTATTTATATAGCGCCTTTCCGCAGGGCCCCTCCGGTAAGAGGGACAGTCACTCCACCCTCTCCATGGGGAGGGCAGAACGGCCCCCTCTGTACAGCTCCATGCGCCGCGCCGAGAGGGACGCCTTCACACAGAACGCCTTCACACAGAACGCCCCGAACGCAATGGTGAGTGAGTGTGTGTGTGTGTGTGAGAGAGAGAGTGTGTGTGTGAGTGTGTGTGTGAGTGAGTACGTGTGTGTGTGTGTGAGTGTGTGTGAGTGAGTGTGCGTGAGTGAGTGAGTGTGCGTGTGTGTGTGTGAGTGTGTGTGTGAGTGAGAGAGAGTGTGTGTGTGAGTGTGTGTGTGAGTGAGTACGTGTGTGTGTGTGTGAGTGTGTGTGTGAGTGAGTGTGTGTGTGTGTGTGTGAGTGGTGTGTGTGAGTGAGTGAGTGTGTGTGAGTGAGTGAGTGTGTGTGGTGAGTGAGTGTGTGTGGTGAGTGAGTGTGTGTGTGGAGTGGTGTGTGAGTTGTGTGAGTGAGTGTGTGTGTGTGAGTGAGTGTGTGTGGTGATCGTGGTGTGTGTAGTGGTTGAGTGAGTGAGTGTGTGTGTGGTGAGTGATGTGTGTGGTGTGTGTGTGTGTGTGTGAGTGATGAGTGTGTGTGTGAGTGGTTGTGTGTGAGGAGAGTGAGTGTGTGTGTGAGTGAGTGAGTGTGTGTGTGGTGGGGTGTGTGTGAGAGAGAGTAGTGTGTGTGTGAGTGAGTATGTGTGTGTGTGAGTGAGTGTGTGTGAGAGAGAGAGTGTGTGTGTCAGTGAGTATGTGTGTGTGTGTGTGCACGTGTGTGTGAGAGAGAGTATGTGAGTGTGTGTGTGTGTGTGCGTGTGTGAGTGAGTGAGTGTGTGAGAGTGTGCATGTGAGAGAGAGAGTGTGTGTGTGCGTGTGTGTGTGTGTGTGTATACAGAACGCCACAAACGCAATGGTGAGTGAGTGTGTATGTGTGAGAGTGTGTGCGTGTGTGAGCGTGTATGCTTGCGTAAGTGTGTAAACAGAACAGTGCAAAGACAACGGTGAGTGTGTCTGTGCATGCAAGTCTGCGTGTGTGTGCGTGTGCGCGTTGGTGCGTATGTGTGTGAATGTGTGAGTGAGTGCGTGTGTGTGTGTGTGTGCGTTGGTGCGTATGTGTGTGAATGTGTGTGAGTGTGCGTGTGTGCGTGTGTGTGTGTGCGTTGGTGCGTATGTGTGTGAATATGAGCACCTTCATGATTATTCGTGCTTATAACTGTAAACATTTCTGAGGGCTAAAGTAGTCTCATTCACCCCCTGTCTCTTTCAGGACATTGGGCCCTCTGCCAGCCAGAACCCCTCCCCCTTGCCCATGGGCCCCGGCTCAGTGTCCGTGAGCCCTGCGCCCCCCCCTCTCAAGATGGCGTACAGTAGCGCGTGGGGCGGGTCGCCCACCCCGCCCGAGGACGAGGAAGAGGAGGAGGAGGAAGAGCAGACCAGCAGCCTGCATATTTCTGAGGCAGTGTCACACTACTTCCACTACAGCAACGGAGTCCTGCACCCCAAACGCCAGCCTCACGCCATCCTGCTCCACCCGAGGGGCCAGATAATATAGAGCACTACAACCCCCATCCTCCTCCAGCCAAAACCAGCAGCCAATCAGCATCCTCCACCTCAAAACCAGCAGCCAATCAGTATCCTCTACCCACAAACCAGCAGCCAATCAGCATCCTCCGACCCCAAGCCCAACAGCCAGTAATCATCCTCCGCCCGCAAACCCAACAGAATTGTGGGAATTGTGTGCAACACACTCCACGTGACTGGCGTTCTTGGCAGATCTGAACGAGCGATGGAGCTCTTTGGCACAGGAAGGAGAGGGGGAGAGCTGGCTTCTTTTGAAAACACAACTGTTAGCGACATTTCACTTAGTGTAGCCTTAATTTTTAAAAAAAGAAGCCCAGATTCATGTATAATGCGGGCAGTTCACACAGCGAAATGAGAGTCGGCGATGTGTCACTTTCACATTTAAAAGAAAAAGTAATGAATACAAAGTATAGTGTGTTGCTTACAGAAATAAACAACTAACGTAGGCTCACTGCATTCTGAACAAAACGTGCAGGCAGACATTGACGTCCCTCCGATGGCAGTTTTTCTCCTGATGACCGGGGTTTATGACTGTGGTTGTTCATTGGCTCTCAGAGGCACTGAAACACTTTGATTGACGTGAACTGGACCAATAATCACTGAGACGAGGACAAGGCAACTCCACGACTTCTCCTGCGTTCGGAATACCTTGCTATTAACTGACGGTGTTACAGACATGTCAACCTTCACGTTCGGAATACCATGAGTCCGTGTTAAATACAACACATTATATATAAAATATTTTGCGGGGGCAAATATTTTTTTGGCGGGCTGGTCCCAAATAAACCCAATGTGCGGGGAACACTGTACTTATTCAGTACACTGGACAAGAAAGTTACGTCTGCGAAATTTTATCTAAACGTGACGTACTTCAAATCCCAGGATGATGCACCTTTTTTTCTAGAGTTTCTCTGAGTATATCCTGGGGCATACTTTTCAGGAAGTAAACAACCGCTTGGGTCCCACAATTATGACACGAAGTGTCGACCAAACGCTTTCCTTCAGCAGCAACGACTCACGGGCGTGGCCTCGAAAAGGACGGAACGGTTGTAAAATAGTACGGAGGACATTTTTCGCATACTGCCCACTGCATGCTAAGGAGGGGCTAAATGACATCCAGTATGCGAAGAGGACAGTACGTACTCAAGAGGACACAGTAGTTAGGAGCCTGTTTGGGACACAGACGATGACTCCTGTGTTATCCTCTAGGTCAGGGGCCAACAGACCGTAATACAAAGAGGGCGTGAGATGAACGTGAGTGTATGCGTTTGTGCATGGGTGCGTAAAAGCTGTTACCCTGTGTTACGATGTATGTAAAAATGTACAGTTGTATAATATGCAGAATACGTTTTTATTTTTAATAATGATCACATACGAGTTAGTTAGGACAAAGTATGCCAGTATTTTTATTATTATTGATACTTGGTGGCGGTTAAATGATGAACTTTAGGATGACTTTGTACTGACTTTGTGTAGGTTTTATAGGGTTTTGTACATATGAGCGTAAAAACCCCAGGTATTTTGTGTCGTAATGTGTTACTGTGCTGAGATTTGTATGAGCTTGTGTGTTTCGGATCATACAGAGACGTGCGCTGTTTATGCCCAATTAAATGCCACTTACATGCAAAAGTAAAAAATAAGTCTTATGCCAGAACGGCTAAAAGAAGCCTTCCAGAGATGCAAGATACCAAATAGTTTTGACGGATTTTAGAAGACCAAAGTCTTCATAACTTAATACTTAATGGCAAAAGCTCATAACTTTGCATTAGTCTGGCAGAAACTTTAGCTTCATCTTGGCCAGGTGACACTTCAGGCTCACCTTGGCCAGGTGACACTTTAGGCTCACCTTGGCCAGGTGACACTTCAGGTTCACGATGGTCAGGTGACACTTTAGGCTAACCTTGGTCTGGTGACACTTTAGCTTCATCTTGGTCAGGTGACACTTTAGGCTAACCTTGGCCAGGTGACACTTTAGCCTCACCTTGGCCCAGGTGACAGGTCAGAGGGGCAAATCAACACCATTACAAGTGGGACATATCATTTTATAATTCAGTGTACCTATAAATTTCCAGATGAATGTTTCTACACCAATACTGAGAGTTTTTTCACAAGGGCCCTGAATGAGTCGCCGTGAACTGCCTCATGGTGCGTCAAACACAACAACCCCCTGAAACAGAGCGCACAACTCAACACTAATTATATAATTATGATCGCCTCCCAGTTTGTATAACTTCTTTGTAAAAGCTGTTTGAGGTCCACTTGTGCTACAGTAAACGTATATGCCTCTCTCATTTTTAAAAAGTACTGTGTTTATTGATGCAATCATGTTAACATTAATAACAGTATTAACCTTCAGTTGCGTGCTCAAAAATGGACAGATGTGGTCGCATGCTTTCCAGTCCTCCAATCAAAAGTCCAGAAAAATACAGGCCCGCCAACAGGCCCAAAACTGTGCACATTCTAACAGACTGGTCCAGCAGCTGTGAGTTAAAACAAATGTAATTAAGGACAGCTGTCTACGTGACACACTGTTTAAAACTAACACACAGGAATCACCTCAATATTCAGGCCTGAAAGAGCATTTTATGAGCTGCAAGGGAGTTTCAAATGAGTGCTACATAATTAATGTTATCCATAACACCATGTTGTTTTCCAGTACTTAGGTTTCCTGCCTGTAAAATCATGTTTTATTGACTTTTACACCTTACGGTGGAAGTGCAAAGTAAACATGAAAGGAGGCATTCCAGTCGAGCAGGTTTGCGAGTGAGTCTTGGATGACTCCGGAAATTAAATGTACGTACCTGTACCTGGAAGAATGCCGGGGGCCTGTACTACAGGGCAGGATTGCCGAGTTAGCTGGATAACTGCACTGAGTAAAACCCGGAATGGCCCTTTCTACTTCAGTCCATGTTCCAGATTTGTGTGGGTTCCGGGTTTTACTCAGAGCAGTTATCCAGCCGACTCAGTAATCCTGCTTCGAGGTACAGGCCCCTGCTGCAGATTTTACAGTGTTTTTTGTTTCTCTTTTTTTGCTAATAAATAATTACTCAGTGTATGAATCAAATTAGTCCATTTCTGCTGTGAACTCTCTGGTGTGTTTTCAGGCTACTTGACTGAGTGAAACTCTTCCCACACTGAATGCAAATAAACGGTCTCTCTCCCGTATGAATTCGCTGGTGTGTCTTTAGACTGGATTTCTGGGCAAAGCACATCCCGCAATGTGCGCAACCAAACGGCTTCTCCCCAGTGTGAATTCGCTGATGAGTGCCAAGATTACACCGCAGACTGAATCGCTTTCCACAGTGAGTACAGCTGTACGGTTTCTCCCCTGTGTGGCTTCTCTGATGCAATTTAAGGTGACTGTAGCGATCAAACCTCTTTCCGCACTGCGTACAACTGAACAGTCTCTCTCTGAAGCCAGGCATCCTTATAGTCTTCCCCTTATTCCTGTCATTGAAAACACTGGTACTCAGAGTAGAGTCGGTCTCATACTGAGAGCCTGAGTGTGGCTGGGCTGGGCTCTCGCTGCCTCTCATGTGTTTTACTGAGGGTCCATGTTGCTGCTGCTGGGGCAGTAATGTCTGATTCTCTCTCTCCACTGTGTGCACAAGTCTCTCTCTGTACTGACCCTGCTGTGTGTAAATGGCATCTGATCTGAGTTCCTCGCTGCAAACAGACGGCTTCTCACTCATCTTATCAAACTCCTCAACATATGAAGGCCCAAAAGAGGACAGTGTGTTTCCAGAGACTTCCATGGTGGCAGGAGCATGTTGTAGCTGTGTGTGTATTGACAGATCCTGGAAGCACTGTTCTGTGGTGTTAGAACAAACTGGATCATCAGTCTCTAGGTCACTGTCCTCTTGTGTAAAGGAAGTCCACAGCTGACTGTCTCTCTCATACATTACATACTCAGAGCCCAGATTGTTGAGTCTTCCTGCACTGTGTTCACATCCTGTCTGATTGAGTCTCTGGGCTACATGCTCTTCCTCTTGCTCTGCCTTCACCACAAACTCCAGTTCACTGAGCTCCTCATCACCGTGTTCACACCTGTGCTGCTCACTCAGCTCCTCTGGGTCTCCTGCAGGTGTGGGCTCTGTGTCCAGTTTCTTCCCATCTTCTACAGGTGTGGGCTGTGTTACCTGTTCCTCTGTTGCAGGTGTGGGCAGTGTTACCTGTTCCTCTCCTCCAGGTGTGGGCTGTGGGTCTCTGTAACACAAGCCCTCTTCCAGTCTCTCCTGCTTGATAAGAACTAGTTCAGGCCTGACCTTCTCCATGTCTGCAGACTGTAACAGAGGACCCAGGAGATTACTGTGAATACACCTCAGATCTGAATCTGCAACTTCCCATCTCAAACGCATTCCACCGCGGCCCCATATCTCAGATCTAAGTTCTGGTGAACAGTGCAGGTGAGCTCACCTGTTTCCGCAGGACGCTGGATTGTAGGGGTGAGTCTACCTCCTGCACGTCTGCGAGTTCTCCCTCTTTCCTCAGACTGAAGCTCCACTCCTGCCCAAAGATTCTTTCTGCATGGGAAGACCATCCCTTCTCTGAAAGTTCATGAAGAAATAAGTTTATGAATTTTTTTTAATGGACTGACTGAACTTGATCTCAACTGGCTTTCCTAGGTAAAAAAAAAGGATACTTAAGAAAGTAAATACAAATAGGCTACGTTTAATCACCTTTGATTTGCTAGTAAATATGAGTGTGCACTTGTTTAGAAAGGCCATTATGAGCTGCAGTGCAACTACTGCATTCATCCAGGAAACCACAGATTGCAGAGCAGACTATACAACTGTCGTTTTAGTATCATAATTCCACAGTATGATGTAGCGTGGAAACCTTTTATCTAAAAAAAACGGCTGAATTACTATAAATACTAGTCTCATTGCAAAATACTCTTTCAGTACACCAGAGTATTTCCCAAGAAGACGAAACAAATGAAATACACCGAGGAACATAAAAGTATAACTCGCCGCATACACCTTGTGAATGTTCTTTCAAATGATTTAAATAAATACCTGCGCAACGCTCCTGCGCACCGGTTACTTCTCCGCACCCTCGCGCTGTCCCGAGTTCACATTCCATCAGTCGGAGTTTCCTTTTTAGCTTCTCGTTCTCAATTTGACATCTGTACATCTCCAAACGTATAACGGCGCAGTTTTCTTCAAGCAGTTTCTCGATTTGTACAACCGCTGTCTTTGCTAATATTTCCATAATGGAGGTTAACCGTACCTGAAGAGAGTTGCACTTCAACATTTTATGGGCTATAGATATTTTGAGGCTGAAACTGGCGCCGACTAAAAAAATTTTTTTTGAATATCTGAACCGTCCGAATAGCACTTCAAAAGACAAACGATATACTTCACATTATTCTCTTGAGCAGTTGGGACTTCGTGGTGAGCAAACGCATTACCGTAAACACTTATTCGTCGTTGTTTGGTTAAATGTCGGGTACACCAAGCTTGATAGGGGCATACCGCCACCTACTGCAACGGAGTGTGTAGTGCAGGGATGCCCAAACTTATTGCCCTCTGAGACATTCAAGAATTGGATGAAACAGCACAGCAAATAGTCCCAAGTTAATGTTCTTTTATATATGGTATTCAGTAAATAAACACACGTCATAGGTGCACTGCAAGTGTACACCGGTACAATCACCAAAATGACAATTTTATTCATAAAAAGGTAGACATGCATTAAAAAAAAACATTGAAACTGTGATTCTGCAAAATATAAGCTCCCAACATCACTGTGTAATTTAATAAAAATCACAGAACACCCCTTTTTGTATAGTGGTCACTCTGCACATGTCACTTCTTACTTATCAGGACAGATTATGGTGGTATAAGAGGTCCAGTGTTAAAGCAGCCCAAGCATACCATTCCTACCATATGCACATGCCTGCTAACGGGTATCCACGGACATGCAGGATAAACATGGATCACAAATCTGGGTGATTAACACCACCAATAGTTCAAGGTGTTTCAGCATCAAACGTCTCCGTGAATTCTGGGTGTTTTAGCATCAAACGTCACCATTAATTCTTGGTGTTTCAGCATCAAACATCACCATTGATTCTGGGTGTTTCAGCATCAAACATGACCATTGATTCTGGGTGTTATAGCAAACATCACCATTAATTCTGCGTGTTTCAGTATCAAATTATATTGTAACAAGATGGCAAACACACTGTATCCCACATTAAGAGCAAACGTGCATTACAAATCAAGCCCAAATTCCAACTTTACTTTATAATTTTTACATTTTCAAATAACATTTCTGATCTATGAGGAAAAATGTCCTTCTTGTAACTCACTTTTATTAACCATATACGTAACTATCTACACACCTGTCACCTGTACTAAGGTGAAGAGACTCAGTATCAACAAAAAAGCAACAAGCTAAATATTATAACTCACAAATATTATACAGGGTTGTGGCTTCTGCAGTGAAAACAATCCTGATATTGGAAACTGTTTAATGAAGCCTCCTGCTTGGCTTTAATTCTTTTATCCATCTATCTGAGCAAATATTTCTGTTTAGTGGTGACTAAGTGAACAGTCTGTCATTGAAATATAAACAGCAGACATTCACTTGTGTTAGCCCTAAAATTAACCAATTTAAAACTGCAAGTTTTGTGCACATAAAAGTGATAAATACTTAATATCTAAGGCAACTTAAAACCTTTAAAAAATGTTTCTGTAAATTTTTGAGGGTGCAGTTCTGATAAAAGCTCAGCTTGGGTTTCTACCTCACCTGCACATTTATTCTTCTTTTTCTTTCAATTTTATTATTATTTTCCTCCTTCATATTATTTTATTTTACCCATGTTTTACTTATGCACAAATAAAAGATAAAAAAAATAATGAAAACCTGAAATAATTCCACAAACAGCCTTCCATTTGTAACAGGCACAAAATTAAATCATGGAAACCAAGCTAACAGAAAGAGTTTTCACTCTTAAGCTCAGCACATCACATTTTTTTGTTGTGGAAACTTGGCGTGTGTCAGTGAAAGCAGTTAATTTCTTCTTTTTCTTCTGCGAAATGCAGTAGGTTGGGGCCGTACCACTCCACAGGGAAATACAGCGGAGTTAGACTGCATGATGAAAATCCTCTTCTTCAGGGTACATGTACTGTATGCAGTGAAAAGGCATCTGTCCCGTATGAATCCTCTGGTGCGACTTGAGACTGGATCTCTGGGTAAAACATTTCCCGCACTGCATGCAGCGAAAAGGCTTCTTCCCGCTGTGGACGATCGTGTGCCTGATGAGATTGCTTTGCTTGGAAAACCTCTTCCCGCACTCTGCGCAACTGTACGGTTTCTCCCCCGTGTGACTGCGGTGATGCTCTTTCAGGTGACTGAAACGGGTAAAGCTCTTCCCGCAGAACGTGCAACAGAACCGTCTCTCCCCCGTGAATGCCCTTTGATAGGCGTTCATCTTTTGATCATCAGTCTTCCCCTTCTTCCCAGCACTGAAAGCACTGGTACTCAGAGTAGAGCCGGTCTCATACTGAGAGCCTGAGTGTGGCTGGGCTGGGCTCTCGCTGCCTCTCATGTGTTTTACTGAGGGTCCATGGTGCTGCTGCTGGGGCAGTAATGTCTGATTCTCTCTCTCCACTGTGTGCACAAGTCTCTCTCTGTACTGACCCTGCTGTGTGTGAATGGCCTCTGATCTGAGCTCCTCACTGCAAACAGACGGCTTCTCACTCATCTTATCAAACTCCTCAACATATGAAGGCCCAAAAGAGGACAGTGTGTTTCCAGAGACTTCCATGGAGGCAGAAGTATGTCGTAGCTGTCTGTGACTCGGTGAACACTGTTCTGTAGCATTAGAACAAACTGGATCATCAGTTTCTATGTCACTGTCCCCTTGAGTAAAGGAAGTCCACACCTGACTGTCTCTCTCATACATTACATACTCAGAGTCCAGATTGTTGAGTCTTCCTGCACTGTGTTCACATCCTGACTGACTGAGTCTCCGGGCTACATGCTCTTCCTCTTGCTCTGCCTTCACCACAAACTCCAGTTCACTGAGCTCCTCATCACCGTGTTCACACCTGTGCTGCTCACTCAGCTCCTCTGGATCTCCTGCAGGTATGGGCTCGGTTTCCTGTTCCCCTTCTACAGGTGTGGGCTGTGTTACCTGTTCCTCTGCAGTAGGTGAGGGCAGTGGATCGATGTAACAGTCCTCTTCCAGTCTCTCCTTCTTGATAAGAAATGGTCTGGACTGTAACAGAATAGCCAAGAGATTAATGTGAATGCACCCTAAATCTGAGTCTGCATGAACTGCATCTCATGTACACACACACACAGATGTGCAGTTGTATGTGATAACGAGATGTCTTATGGAGTAAATGCTCATTTAGCAGCATGTAGGTGAACAGCACAGATAAAACTGACCTGGCTCCTTGTGATGCCAAACTGTAGAGGTGTGTCCACCTCTTCCACAGCTGTAGGTTTTGCTCCTCTCCTTGGTCTGAAGCCCCAGTCCTGCCCAAAGAATCTCTCTGCAGGGGGGCAATGTTCCACCATAGAGGGGGAACAAACTGAAACGCCAACAACAGGCAAATTTACTTAGCGGCCATAAGTCATTCAGCAAAACATAAGTAATATACGTAACTAACTACACATCAGGCTTGTAAACTATATTCCGATTTGAGTTCAGAATTGAAAACAAAACAAAAAAACCAATGTTATGACACGCGTTTATTCATATCTAATTGGACAGCCAAACGTCAACATTGCCATTTGTTTTTGTCCAACTTGTCTCACACCTGTTTTTTTCCTTCGCGTCTTCATAAACTCGCGCTCCAGCACCTGTAGTTTGTGTTTCAGTGTTTCGATCTCCTTCTGACTCTGAGATATTTCCAAACGGAAAACAGCGCAGCTGTCTTCAACACGGTGGTTGATTTCAGCCACCGCTGCCTTAGCCAGTATCTCCATGATGGACACTAACTGCGTCTGAAACGTAACAAAATTAGACATGCTTGGGTTGATTCCTCGGCCCTCGATATCAATAAAGGAAATCGTGAATCGACAGAACAGCCGTTATACTATTCCTATGCCGTTGGCTCGGAAGAAAACACAGCTTGCGCAGTTTATTTCCGTGAAAATTTCGAGTGACCGATGACGTACAATTACCGTAAACACCAAAAAAAATCGCACCAAATTAGAGATACACCTTTAAGTTTTTTTGTTTAACCGAAATTCTTCTAGAGATATGTTTACCTACAGAAGTTAAGTTGACGCCCCTTAACTAGGAAAGCAACTGGCCCATGCTATTACGAAAAATCATGTTGATGCAAATATAAGATTTTTAATATTCCCGTCTACGCCAATAGATGGTCAGCCGCTTACGTATGCGCGGAGAATATGTGCTTAAGTGTATCTGTTTTCAGGACAATTGTATAGTATTTACCGGGCAAAAACTACTTGTCAGCGTAAAAAAATGTTCCTTAGTTAACTTAAAAGGACCGAGGGACTCATTTCAGGGCTCCAAAAGTGCAACCAAAATTTAAAATAAACCTGGATTTTAAATTGGGGGCAACGGTGCAACCGTAAACAATCGTTCTGGTGCGAGTCAGTTACAGTTTATTTATTTATTTATTTATTTATTTATTTATTTATTTATTTATTTATTTATAATAATGCGAGCAACTATATTCTATACCTCATCATGGACTTGAAGTATTCTATTGAAAGTAATGGTACCACTTAACCAAAACACATAATGATCTTAATCTAACTTTATCTTAAAGTACACATGCACACATTTTCACCACCCTTGGCTGATCAATAGAACTTATAATTATTTTTAATGTTTATAATAAATGGTATATTCAATACATCATGGGCCTGGAAGGAGATATTCAGAAGCCAACTGCTCATTAACCAAGCGATTAACCAAACTGCAATAAAAGGGCACCTGGACAAGGTACATGTGCTAATGTTCACTCACAACTTTTGCAACTCTAGTTGTGAACAGATATACATCAGTGTCCATTGTTTTGTATAAAATTGCTGATGCTCCTTAAATTTTGGTGGCTGTTTTCTGGTACTCCTATCTTGTGTGGGAGCTCGAAAAGGTAAATTATGAGAACTGCATTTGTAATTCTGAATATTACCAGACCTACTTCCTCCCCTATCAGAACTGAGGTCTCCCCTGAAAAACTTCAGTGTTTTTTTTTTCTTCCCTGCAACTCTTTTCCAGTGCAAGCAATCTTAAATGCATATTGAATGCTGGCTTTAACCTCACTCTAGAAGACAATTTGGTTTGAATCGAAAACTGGAAAACATGAGCAACAGAATATCACAGGAATGCTGTAAAATCTTGTAAAATCTTTTCATTTTTGAATAGAAAAGACAGATGTAATTACTACCAATCATGTCTAGCCAAGCACTGCACTTTGTGATTATACAGAATAACCATTGTGTTGTGCTCTAGAGTTTTTTACTCACTCAGTGTTAGCAGCTCTATCAGAATTCTGGATTAGAACCCGGGACCTTCTTGCTGTGAGGCGACAGTGCTACCGGACAGAGTGGATGGGTATTATGAAAATAATGTTAGGCTATTCGTGTATTTATATAAGGTTTCTGGAATAATCCATACAGGGCAAAAATGCTCAACAAATAAAGGCATCAGCAAAAAAACAAAAACAAACAAATAACAAACAAAACTCAAATCACAGAAGACAGTGTACCTAGATTAAATGCTGTATATATTAAAAATACATAATATTCCTGAAAATGCAGCATTATCCACAGAATTGAAACATGAATTTTTTTTTTAAACCTCACAAGAAAACTATAAAATGAAATTACACTGTACTGAGGCCAGATACTACTTATAATGACACCTGGGGTTAGTTGGGGTTAATACTACACAGTTTTAAGATGAACTGGATCTCGTAACCGACAGACAATCCCACACTAGAGAGTTCGGACAGCTCTCCTTTGTCAAAGGAACATCACTGTGAATACTGAAAGTTCTCTTCAGTTCATCTTTAACTTCGCTTCAGCAGGAACAGATATGAGTCCAGTCTGTATTTGGACAGTGACAAACTTTTTTGTTGTTTTGGGCCTGTACTCCAGCACATTGGACTTGAAAACAAAACAATGCATATGAGGTTAAAGTGCTGAATGTTATCTTTAATTGGGTGAACTGTGTAAGAACTGCAACCCTTTTTTTATACAGTGTCGTGTCTAGGAACCGACAGAATTCAAAGTCCAATCATTAATTTGTATAAAACAATTTCACGAGGGAAAAGACACCACAGCAGCAAGCTCTTCAGAAAAGTTAGACTTTATTTGCACAGGTGCACAAAGCCGGATCAATTCCGCCGAATTGAACCCCGATTGTCAGTTTTACATTCATTTTATACACAAATGTACCCCACAACTCCCCTTAACACATTTCTAAAAAATACCAGCCTTCTTGTCACCACAATGATTTTGATTTCCTGCTCTTGGGTCGACCTGACCTTCTTGCCACCACAATGATTTTCTGTTCTTAGGTGATAACGTTATTGTGGAATGTTACCCCAACTTTCCCTTTAACAAATATTAGTCTTTATTCTGTAATTTTCCATTAAGCATACAAGTTACAGAGTTATAGCCTCCTGTAATTTTCCATTTGTATTCAGGTTACATAGGGGTCACTGTAAAATATTAGTCTTCTAGCACTTTTATTTGGCAATAGCGTTTTGTTAGTTTTGGATTATTGTTCTCTGCTGTATTTTGGCAGTAGTGTATGATTAGTTTTTGGTTAGTGTTATCTGCTGAAGTTTTTGGCAGTAGTGTGATTAGTATTTGATTAGTGTTTTTTACTAGGTTCAGCCAATGTGGATGTAAATGCCTTCAAATTAAAGTTAATGTGGTTTCATATCAAACCAAATGCGCTGAAGTACAGAATCAAAACAACAAAAATTACCGCGCTGTCCAAATACTTATGGACTACGCCACACAGCCTGTTCCATATAGCAGTTTGATTAATCTTCCATTTAAAAATAAACAAAAACAAAAAAAAAACATAATCTACACGGCAATCATCCTCCCCCAGAATGGTCAGTTTCTACTGTGAACTCTCTGGTGTGTTTTAAGGCTACTTCTGTGAGCAAAACTCTTCCCACACTGGCTGCAAACAAACGGTTTTTCTCCCGTATGAATTCGCTGGTGCGTCCTGAGACTAGACTGCTGGGCAAAGCATATCCCGCAATGTGCGCAGCAGAACGGTTTTTCTCCCGTATGAATTCGCTGGTGCGTCATGAGACTAGACCGCTGGGTAAAGAACATTCCGCAAAGTACGCAAACAAACGGTTTTTCTCCCGTATGAATTCGCTGGTGCTTCGTGAGACTATACTGCCGGGAGAAAAACATCCCGCAATGTGCGCAAACAAACGGTTTTTCTCCCGTATGAATTCGCTGGTGCGTTATGAGACTAGACTGCTGGGCAAAGCGCATCCCGCAATGTGTGCAGCAGAACGGCTTCTCCCCAGTGTGAATTCGCTGATGAGTGTCAAGACCACACTGCAGACTGAATCGCTTTCCACAGTGAGTACAGCTGTACGGTTTCTCCCCTGTGTGGCTTCTCTGATGTAATTTAAGTTGACTGCAGAATTCAAAAGTCTTTCCACAGTGTGTACAACTGAACAGTTTTGCTCTCGTGCCAGACTTCTTTATAGTCTTGCCTTTCTTCCCAGCACTGAAAGCACTGGTACTCAGAGTAGAGCCGGTCTCATACTGAGAGCCCGAGTGTAGCTGGGATGGGCTCTCGCTGCCTCTCATGTATTTTACTGAGGGTCCTTGTTGCTGCTGCTGGTGCAGTAATGTCTGATTCTCTCTCTCCACTGTGTGCACAAGTCTCTCTCTGTACTGACCCTGCTGTGTGTGAATGGCCTCTGATCTGAGCTCCTCGCTGCAAACAGACGGCTTCTCACTCATCTTATCAAACTCCTCAACATATGAAGCCCCAAAAGAGGACAGTGTGTTTCCAGAGACTTCCAAGGTGGCAGGAGAAATTTGTAGCTGTGTGTGAATTGGAAGACTCTGTGAGCACTGTGCTATGGTGTTAGAACAAACTGGATAATCAGTCTCTATATTACTGTACCTTTGGGTAAAGGAAGTCCACAGCTGACTCTCTCTCTCATACATTACATACTCTGAGCCCAGATTGTTGAGTCTTCCTGCTCTGTGTTCACATCCTGTCTGATTGAGTGTCTGGGCTACATGCTCTTCCTCTTGCTCTGCCTTCACCACAAACTCCAGTCCACTGAGCTCCTCATCACCGTGTTCACACCTGTGCTGCTCACTCAGCTCCTCTGGGTCTCCTGCAGGTGTTGGCTCTGTGTCCAGTTTCTTCCCATCTTCTATTTGTTCCTCTGTTGCAGGTGTGGGCTGTGGGTCACTGTAGCACAAGTCCTCTTCCAGTCTCTCCTGCTTGATTAGAACTGGTTCAGTCCTGACCTCCATGTTTGCAGACTGTAACAGACAAGCCAGTAGTTGCATGATAATTCAATATTCAGCATTAATATTAAAAGTCACATGAAGCTGTGAATATTGAGTAATGCTTGTATTATGGTATTTGTACAAATGTTTATTCTACCACCACATCACTGGTGTAGCACACAGTCATCTATAAAATCAAATGGATAGAATAACCTAAAAAAAAGTAAACTTTTCATAATAGTAAAGTACTGGCCTGGTTCCCAGTGAAAAATGACTGTAAAGGTGTGCCGACCTGTTCCACACCTGCAGGTTCTCCGTCTCTCCTCAGACTGAAGCTCCACCCCTGCCCAAAGATTCTCTCTGTGCACAGCTCTTCCACTGCATGACAGAATGGTTGAATGCAAGTAATTGATTTATATGAGAAATAACAAAAAATGTACAATAATCACATGTATTATGTGTCTTTTATGGACCAAGTTTTTAGGGAATTAGTCAGGCAGACAGCCTTGGTGCTCCCCTCCCAACCCCACCCCAAAGCACCCACTCCCTTTGCATTCATTCAGGTTATGATTACTTTTAGGTTTTAGGTTTATGCTTCTCTTCGTAGAACTTGTCATGCATGTAGTTTGTATTTACAACTGCTACTCTAATTCTTGGTTACCATGGTTAACTTGCACTAGTGCTGTAGTGATGTTGCAGCTTTACTCGCTGGTCCGGGAATGTTGTTGGCCAGGTCTGGCACCATTGTTTACATTAATCGAGTTAATGCATTTCTGTTTCTGCAATATTGCTAGGGGTTCTGGATAAGAGAGCCCGCTAAATGACTGTACTGTGACATTTGTCCTTAATTTTAAATGCCAAATGTTTAGGAAGAGCTGCTTAAGATTAAACAGCATCGTTGTACACAATATATTTTCCCAAATTACACGAAGGAAATAAACCACATCACGTTTTCTGCGTGCCAATATTTCAAAAGCAAATACATTCACTAATACCATTTCATAACAATAAATCCTCATATTCACCGAGAACTTCAACTCCAACAGATCGAGTGTTGACAGGACTCGCACGCGCTGATTTTATTTCCTCTTTCTGTCCTCGCGCCGACCTCAGCTCATGCTGCAACAACTGTAGTTTCTTCTTCAGCGCTTCATTCTCATGTAAAGTCGTAGATACTTTCAAACATAAAACTGAGGAACTGTCGTTAAAAAGTTTAGTAATTTCTGCTATCGCTGTCTTTGTCATGGTTTCCATAATAGTGGTTATCTGTGTTTGAAAATGAAGATAATTCGTCATTTTACCGAATGGTTTTATACAACCTTATAAAGACCTTAATAAAACAGCATTTATAGTTTTTGTAGCTACTGAGATTTATCGATTATGAGCCGTGGCTGACTATGCTAGCTGAGGCTGGGATGCTTGCAAGCATAGTTGTCGGCAGGAACATTCATTTTCGCAGGTTGATGACGTAAACATTATACCGTAGATATTTAGTCCTGACCTTCTCCATTTTTGCAAACTGGAACAGATGAGCCAGCCGTTGCATGATACTTCAATATTCAGCTTTAATATTAAAAGTCACTTTTTAGAAGCTGTGAATATTGAGTAATGCTTGTATTATGGTATTTGTAGACCACCGTACAAATGTTTATTCTACCACCACATCGCTGGTGTAGCACACTGTCATCTATAAAATCTAATGGACACAACAACATCTAAAAATTAAAACTTTGTATGACACCCACGAGTGGCTTCATAGACACTAGTGGTAGAAATGATGATATTTAAAAATTATTTTTTAAATGGTTATTATTCCTATTGGTACATATGGTGAACTTTCTTATGTATTTATATTTAACTGCTTCATTCCTATTGGAATTGGAGTCCTCCAAGCACTCTGCTGGAGTTATTGAGAGTTTTGTAATGGCCTCAAGGGGAAGCTGTTGCAGGAGAGTGGGCAATGTTATGTGGGACTTCCCCTGTTTTCTCTTCATTCCTGATAAAGAGCTTTTAACAGCAGCAGAAGTTTTAAAGTCTCCTTCTTTCTTTCCATATAATACCAGGTTTGTAAAGTAGCACTCCCTATCAAACACCCATTGTATGTCCATTTTTAAAATGTTTGTTTAGTTTGTATGCGTTATATCAAATGTAAAAGTCACAATCATTACTATTTAAACATAGAGGGAAAGTTAGCTAGGCTAGCTTTCCTCCCGTCAAGTGAAGGCAGTAAACGTATCCATGGTAACGGCTAATGTGGCTAACGCTAACTTCATCATTAGTTATCGTTGAAACTATTTTTATTTTCTACATGTTATGCATGTATATTCAGTATTTTTATGGTAATTACATTTTATGCTCAACCTACTGTGGGTTTATATTTCTACTTTCACATAATTCTTGTTACTTAACTACAGCTAGCTTGGTTAGCTAACTATGAGGCAGTATCCAGAGCCATGGAAATACTAATGTTAACATGTATGCTAGCTCATTTTAGCGATCTCAGTTCTCTATTTAATTTTAAAACACTTTAAACGTGCCTCTGTCTTAGTGAGGTTGTAGGAAAATTTTGAGACTCCCCATGATTGAGATGACGTCACATGTTAAAGTTAGGGTATTCCCATCAATGTTGATCAAACTGTTTCCTCCAAACGCTCGATGCTTCATGATAAAAATACATCACATGTATAACTATACACTCATATAATCAATATGTAATCCAATAAACCTATATCAGTAGTTGCACCTAAGCTTATGGAAACACAAGAAACCACAGTATCCACTGTAGAAAAAAAGCAAACGCAGAAGGCTTTTAAAAAACCATACTTACTCAGCAGAAAACTAACACAACGTTATGACCAGGTAAAAATGCTAGAAGGCGAATATTTTTCCAAAACTAACACAACGCTATTGAAGTACTAGAAGACTAACATTTTTACAGTGACCCTTATGTAAACTGAATATATATAGAAAAGTACAGGAGGCTATAAATCCTGTAACTTGTATGCTTAAAGAAACATTACAGAATGAAGACTAATATTTGTTTAAGGGAAAGTTGGGGTAACATTCCACAATAACTTTATCACCTAAGAAAAGAAAATCATTGTGGTGCCAAGAATGTCAGGCCAACCCAAGAGCAGGAAATTAAAATCATTGTGGTGCCAAGAAGGACAGATGGCTGGTATTTTTTAGAAATGTGTTAAGGGGAGTTGTGGGGTACATTTGTGTATAAAATGAATGTAAAACTGACAATCGAGGTTCAATTCGGCGGAATTGACCCGGCTTTGTGCACCTGTGCAAATTAAGTCTAACTTTTCTGAAGAGCTTGCTGCTGTGGTATCTTTTCCCTCGTGAAATTGTTTTCTACAGATTGGTGATTGGACTTTGAATCCAAAATTGAATCAAATCCATCCGGAGGTGTAACATTTACATAATAGTAATAATTTGGACAGTATGATATCTGATGTGCTGGACTGGTTCCCAGTGAGAAATGACTGTAAAGGTGTGCCTACCTATTCCACACCTGCAGGTTCTCCATCTCTCCTCAGACTGAAGCTCCACCCCTGCCCAAGGATTCTCTCTGCACTGCTCTTCCACTGCATGACAGGATGATTGAATGGAAGTAATTGATTTATATGAGAAATAACAAAAATGTACAATAATCACATGTATTATGTGTCTTTTATGGACCAAGCTTTTAGGGAATTAGTCAGGCAGACAGCCTCAGTGCTCCCCTCCCAACCCCACCCCAAAGCACCCACTCCCTTTGCATTGATTTAGGTTACGATTACTGTTTTAGATTTATTCTTCTCTTCGTAAAACTTGTTATGGATGTAGTCTATTTACGACTGCTACTTTGATTCTTGGTTACCATGGTTAACTTGCACTAGTGCTGTAGTGATGTTGCAGCTTTACTCGCTGGTCCGGGAATGTTGTTGGTCAGGTCTGGCTCTATTGTTTATATTAATCGAGTTAATGCATTTCTGTTTCTGCAATATTGTTAGGGGTTTTTTGTAAGAGAGCCCACTAAATTAGTGTAACGTGACATTAGTCCTTAATTTTAAATGCCAAATGTTTAGGAAGAGCTGCTTAAGATAAAGCAGCCACGTTGTACATAATATATTTTCCCAAATTACACGAAGGAAAGAAATCACATCATGTTTTCTGTGTGCCAATATTTCAAAAGCAAATACATTCACAAATACCATTTCATAACAATAAATCCTCATATTCACCGAGAACTTGAACTCCAACAGATCGAGTGTTGACAGGACTTTCACGCGCTGATTTTATTTCCTCTTTCTGTCCTCGCGCCGTCCTCAGCTCATGCTGCAACAGCTGTAGTTTCTTCTTCAACGCTTCATTCTCATGTAAAGTCCTAGATACTTTCAAACATAAAACTGAGGAACTGTCGTCAAAAAGTTTGATGATTTCTGCTATCGCTGTCTTTGTCATGATTTCCATAATAGTGGTTATTTGTGTTTGAAAATTAAGATAATTCGTCATTTTACCGAATGATTTTATACCACCTTATAAAGACCTTAATAAAACAGCGTTTATAGTTTTCGTAGCTGCTGAGATTTATCTAATATATGCCGTGGCTGACTGTGCTAGCTGAGGCTGGGACGCTTGCAAGCATATTTGTCGGCACTGGAATTCTACCGCTCTTCGCTGGATTGCTGTAGACTGCAGCCACTAGAGGCGGGTCTCTCAGAAATACTGAACCTATCACTAAGCCTTCTGTGTTTTGTGTACTCGCTAGAGCCCGCCCTCCGAACTTTGATGGGTGAAAAGGACGGTTTTAATTTCAATCCTTATTTAATGTCGCACGTAGCGTCACTAAAATAAATAAAAGTGACGGTTTTAATTTCAAGCCTTATTTCATGCCGTACGTAGCGTCATTGAAATAAATAAAAGTGACTGTTTTAATTTCAAGCCTTATTTCATGTCGCACGTAGCGGCATTGAAATAAATAAATAAATAAATAAATACGTACATTTCGTGCCACATTTAATTATTTATGCTCACATTTCATTTATAGATGCATTTATTAAATTTTTTCCTAAATATTCCTCCATAAGGTTCAGCCAATGTGTATACAAATGCCTTCAAATTAAAGCTGACGTGGTTTCATAACAAACCAAATGTGCTGAAGTACAGAATCAAAACAACAAAAATGACCCCGCTGTCCAAATACTTATGGACTACGCCACACAGCCTGTTCCATATAGCAGTTTGATTAATCTGCCATTAAAATTTTTTTTAATTTTTTTTTTAAAACATCATCTACATGGCAATCATCCTCCCCCAGACTGGATTGGTCAGTTTCTACTGTGAACTCTCTGGTGTGTTTTAAGGCTACCTGACTGAGCAAAACTCTTCCCACACTGGCTGCAAACAAACGGTTTTTCTCCCGTATGAATTCGCTGGTGCGTCGTGAGACTAGACTGCTGGGCAAAGCACATCCCGCAATGTGCGCAGCAGAACGGTTTCTCACCAGTGTGAGTTCGCTTATGCGTGATAAGATTACATCTCAGGCTGAATCGCTTTCCACAGTGAGTACAGCTGTACGGTTTCTCCCCCGTGTGGCTTCTCTGATGTATTCCAAGTTGACTGCAGTGTTCAAAAGTCTTTTCACAGTGTGTACAACTGAACAGTTTCGCTCTCGTGCCAGACTTCTTTATAGTCTTGCCTTTCTTCCCAGCACTGAAAACACTGGTACTCAGAGTAGAGCCGGTCTCATACTGAGAGCCTGAGTGTAGCTGGGCTGGGCTCTCGCTGCCTCTCATGTGTTTTACTGAGGGTCCATGTTGCTGCTGCTGGGGCAGTAATGTCTGATTCTCTCTCTCCACTGTGTGCACAAGTCTCTCTCTGTACTGACCCTGCTGTGTGTGAATGGCCTCTGATCTGAGCTCCTCACTGCAAACAGACGGCTTCTCACTCATCTTATCAAACTCCTCAACATATGAAGCCCCAATAGAGGACAGTGTGTTTCCAGAGACTTCCATGGTGGCAGGAGCATGTTGTAGCTGCATGTGAATTGACAGATTCTGTGAGCACTGCTCTGTAGTGTTAGAACAAACGGGATCATCAGTCTCTATATCACTGTCCTCTTGTGTAAAGGAAGTCCACAGCTGACTGTCTCTCTCATACATTACATACTCAGAGCCCACAATGTTGAGTCTTCCTGCTCTGTGTTCACATCCTGTCTGACTGAGTCTCTGGGCTACATGCTCTTCCTCTTGCTCTGCCTTCACCACAAACTCCAGTCCACTGAGCTCCTCATCACCGTGTTCACACCTGTGCTGCTCACTCAGCTCCTCTGGGTCTCCTGCAGGTGTGGGCTCTGTGTCCAGTTTCTTCCCATCTTCTATCTGTTCGTCTGTTGCAGGTGTGGGCTGTGTTACCTGTTCCTCTGTTGCAGGTGTGGGCTGTGTTACCAGTTCCTCTGCTCCAGGTGTGGGCTGTGGGTCACTGTAGCACAAGTCCTCTTCCAGTCTCTCCTGCTTGATTAGAACTGGTTCAGTCCTGACCTCCATGTTTGCAGACTGTAACAGACAAGCCAGTAGTTGCATGATAATTCAATATTCAGCATTAATATTAAAAGTCACATGAAGCTGTGAATATTGAGTAATGCTTGTATTATGGTATTTGTACAAATGTTTATTCTACCATCACATCACTGGTGTAGCACACAGTCATCTATAAAATCAAATGGATAGAATAACCTAAAAAAAATAAAAGTAAACTTTTAATAATAGTAAAGTACTGGCCTGGTTCCCAGTGAAAAATGACTGTAAAGGTGTGCCTACCTGTTCCACACCTGCAGGTTCTCCATCTCTCCTCAGACTGAAGCTCCACCCCTGCCCAAAGATTCTCTCTGTGCACGGCTCTTCCACTGCATGACAGAATGGTTGAATGCAAGTAATTGATTTATATGAGAAATAACAAAAAATGTACAATAATCACATGTATTATACGTCTTTAATGGACCAAGTTTTTAGGGAATTAGTCAGGCAGACAGCCTCGGTGCTCCCCTCCCAACCCCACCCCAAAGCACCCACTCCCTTTGCATTCATTTAGGTTATGATTACTGTTTTAGGTTTATGCTTCTCTTCGTAGAACTTGTCATGCATGTATTTTGTATTAACAACTGCTACTCTAATTCTTGGTTACCATGGTTAACTTGCACTAGTGCTGTAGTGATGTTGCAGCTGTACTCGCTGGTCTGGGAATGTTTCTGGCCAGGTCTGGCTCTATTGTTTACATTAATCGAGTTAATGCATTTCTGTTTCTGCAATATTGTTAGGGGTTCTGGATAAGAGAGCCCGCTAAATGACTGTAATGTGACATTTGTCCTTAATTTTAAATGCCAAATGTTTAGGAAGAGCTGCTTAAGATTAAACAGCCCCGTTGTACACAATATATTTTCCCAAATTAAACGAAGGAAAGAAACCACATCATGTTTTCTGCGTGCCAATATTTCAAAAGCAAATACATTCACTAATACCATTTCATAACAATAAATCCTCATACTCACCGAGAACTTCAACTCCAACAGATCGAGTGTTGACAGGACTCGCACGCGCTGATTTTATTTCCTCTTTCTGTCCTCGCGCGGACCTCAGCTCATGCTGCAACAACTGTAGTTTCTTCTTCAGCGCTTCATTCTCATGTAAAGTCCTAGATACTTTCAAACATAAAACTGAGGAACTGTCGTTAAAAAGTTTAGTAATTTCTGCTATCGCTGTCTTTGTCATCATTTCCATAATAGTGGTTATCTGTGTTTGAAAATGAAGATAATTAGTCATTTTACCGAATGGTTTTATACCACCTTATAAAGCTCGAATAAAACAGCATTTATAATTTTTGTAGCTACTGAGATTTATCGATTATGAGCCGTGGCTGACTATGCTAGCTGAAGCTGGGATGCTTGCAAGCATAGTTGTCGGCAGGAACATTCATTTCCGCAGGTTGATGACGTAAACATTTACCGTAAACACTGAGGAAAATTGCCAACACAAATGATAAAGACCGTTGGACGATAAGGGCTGGCTCACGTTCAAAAGAGGACAGTGTGTTTCCAGAGACTTCTATGGTGGCAGGAGCATGTTGTACCTATGTGTGTATAGACAGATTCTGTAAGCACTGTTCTGTGGCGTTAGAATAAACTGGATCATCAGTCTCTATGTCACTGATCTCTTGAGTAACGGAAGTCCACAGCTGACTGTCTCTCTCATACATTACATACTCAGAGTCCAGATTGTTGAGTCTTCCTGCACTGTGTTCACATCCTGTCTGACTGAGTCTCTGGGCTACATGCTCTTCCTCTTGCTCTGCCTTCACCACAGACTCCAATTCACTGAGCTCCTCATCACCGTGTTCACACCTGTGCTGCTCACTCAGCTCCTCTGGGTCTCCTGCAGGTGTGGGCTCTGTGTCCGGTTTCTTCCCATCTTCTACAGGTGTGGGCTGTGTTACCTGTTCCTCTGTTGCAGGTGTGGGCTGTGTTACCTGTTCCTCTGCTCCAGGTGTGGGCTATGGGTCTCTGTAACACAAGCCGTACTCCAGGATCTCCTCCTTGATAAGAACTGGTTCAGGCCTGATCTCCTCCATGTCTGCAGACTGTAACAGGAACAAAGGAATTATTCTGAATTTACCCCAGCAGTTGGTAATAATGCATAGTAAATTTGCAGAGTATGATTTCTGATTGTCTGGCTCCCAGTGAGAAATGACTGTAAAGGTGTGTCTCCCTGTTCCACACCTGCAGGTTCTCCGTATCTCCTCAGACTGAAGCTCCACCCCTGCCCAAAGCCTCTCTCTCCGTACGGCTCTTCCACTGGAAGGACAGGATGGTTAAATGCACGTAATTGATTTATGTAAGAAATTTACAATAATCACATTCATTACATTTGTTTAATGGATGTTATAGTTCATCAGGTTATGGTTTTATGTTTCTCATCTTAGAATTTTTTATGGATGTAGTGTATATTTACGACTGGTACTTTGATTCTTGGTTGCCATGGTTAACTTGCTCAAGTGCTGTAGTGATGTTGCAGCTTTACTCGCTGGTCTTGTTGGCCAACTCTGGCATTATTGCTAATAGTAATGGAATGAATGCACTTATGTTTCTCCGGTATTGTTATGGGTTCTGGGTAAGAGAGCATGCTAAATAACTGTAATGTGACATTTGGCCTAAATTTTAAATGGCAAATTTTAAAGAAGCACGACTTAAGATGAAACAATATACGCAATATATTTTCCCAAATTACATGAAATAAGCCACATCATGCTTTTTCCATGTCAATATTTCAAAAGCAGATGCCATCACAAATATAAATTTTACATAACAATAAATCCTCGTATTCACCGAGAACTTGAACTCCAACAGATCGAGTGTTGACAGGACTCTCACGAGCTCCTGCTATTCCCTCGTTCAGTTCTCGCGCCGTTCTCAGCTCATGCTGAAACAACTGTAGTTTCTTTTTCAGCGCTTGATTCTCATGTAAACTCCTAGATATTTTCCAACACAAAACTGACGAACTGTTGTCAAAAAGTTTGGTCATTTCTGCTATCGCTGACTTTGTCATGATCTCCATTATGGAAGTTATCTGTGTTTGAAAATGAGCATAATTCGTCATTTTATCAAACGATTTAGCTCCACCGCTTCAGTGCCTTAATAAAACAGCAATTCTGCTTGTGTAGCTACTTAGATGAAAAATGTAACTCAACCAGGGTCCGTGGCTGGCTTTGCTAGGCGAGACGTTAGAAGCTTAGCTTTAGGTGAAGCTAAAATAGTCTGTCACAAAGACAATATTTTCGCAGGTTGATGACGTAATAATTTACCGTAAGTACTTAGTAAGAAATCCCCCCAAAAAAATTGATAACCAATGGCTTACTGCTGCGTGCGTACGATTTGTGTTCATGCATTAAATTCATTTCAAGTGAACCAAAAATGCCAATAATAGTGACCGATGCATATTAAAAAAATATGGATATTAATATTTGACCTACTGTAAAGTTTTCCAAGAAAATCTTTTAAAATTCTCAGTGATCGTGTGGGTCATGACAATTTCCAGGAAAAATCAGCAGAACCATTCAGCTGTTGCTCCACATTGGCCAGTCCGAACTTCGCATCATCCTCGTGATAAAGTGCACCATTGGTCTTTGTGTAGGACAAGCAGACTTGTAACTAGTAGTGAGCTACAACACCTCCAAGGTTCCCGCAAAATCTGTGGTTGCTGGATCGTATATGTAAACCACTTGGAACATTTTATTTCACAATCCAACGCGAGTCAAAACTACAGCATATTAACAAGGTTGCAAGTACGACAGGGTTACGGTGAATTCTACCGTTGCTGCCTCGTTTCTTCAGGGTGAGCGTGTGCAGATGATCGGCTAAAATAAAAAAAAGAGGCCAAAACTACACTTTACACTTTAACTGAAACGTTTTTATTTTATTAAAGCCATCTGAAGCGCAGCACTCAAGCTTCATGCATTATCACGTGACTTCATGAACATTGTGAGCACAATTTTTTTTTTTTAACTCAAACTTCAGCACAAAGCACAAAGAGCCAATATCAAGATTATTAATGCACACCATTTCATTCGACAGTGAAATCAGATGAGTTTGAAGGTGCTTTAAATAAAATTAATTCTCACACTAGTTATAGCAGTATGGTTGCGGTCCTTACATTAAATTACAGGCATTTAGCAGACACTCTTATCCAGAGCGACTTGGGCGACTTTACACAACATAGCATTTACATTGCATCCATTTATACAGCAGGATATATACTGAAGCAATACAGGTTAAGTACCTTGCTCAAGGTGATGACTTCTGTGGTGTGCCCTAAGGTCACGACCTCGAGCAAATCTCTTTCCACACAGCGTGCAACCAATTGGTTTAAATCCGCTGTGAATCCTCTCATGTTGCGCAAGATTGCTTTTGCGATTAAAACACCTCCCACACTGTGTACAGCTGAACGGTTTCTCCCCTGTGTGAATTCGGTGATGTGAGGTGAGACTACTAGAGCAATCAAAACTCTTTCCGCAATATATGCAAACGAACGGTTTCTTTCTAAAGCGAGCTCGTCCATCAGTCTTGCCCTTCTTCCCAGCACTGAAAACACTGGTACTCAGAGTAGAGCCGGTCTCATATTGAGAGCCTGAGTGTGGCTGGGCTGGGCTCTCGCTGCCTCTCATATGTTTTACTGAGGGTCCATGTTGCTGCTGCTGTGGCAGTAATGTCTGATTCTCTCTCTCCACTGTGTGCACAAGTCTCTCTCTGTACTGACCCTGCTGTGTGTGAATGGCCTCTGATCTGAGCTCCTCCCTGCAAACAGACGGCTTCTCACTCATCTTATCGAACTCCTCAACATATGAAGGCCCAAAAGAGGACAGTGTGTTTCCAGAGACTTCCAAGGTGGCAGGAGCAAGTTGTAGCTGTGTGTGAATTGGAAGACTCTGTGAGCACTGTGCTGTGGTGTTAGAACAAACTGGATAATCAGTCTCTATGTTACTGTACCTTTGGGTAAAGGAAGTCCACAGCTGACTTTCTCTCTCATACATTACATACTCTGAGCCCAGATTGTTGAGTCTTCCTGCACTGTGTTCACATCCTGTCTGATTGAGTCTCTGGGCTACCTGCTCGGGCTTCATGACAAACTCCAGTCCACTGAGCTCCTCATCACCGTGTTCACACCTGTGCTGCTCACTCAGCTCCTCTGGGTCTCCTGCAGGTGTGGGCTCTGTGTCCGGTTTCTTCCCATCTTCTACAGGTGTGGACTGCGTTACCTGTTCCTCTGTTGCAGGTGTGGGCTGTGTTACCTGTTCCTCTCCTCCAGGTGTGGGCTGTGGGTCTCTGTAACACAAGCCTTCGTCCAGTCGCTCCTCCTTGATAAGAACAGGTTCAGGCTTCATCTTTTCGTTGTTTGCAGACTGTAACAGAGCAGCCAAGGAATTATTCCCAATTTACCCCGAGCAGTTGGCAATAACTGAATGCCAATTAAATAAAATAACATTTAGCAGTATAGTATTGATAGCATTTAGCTGTGCAGACTGAGAAGTCAGAGCAGGACAGAATGAACCGAACATGACAATGCACAACATGTTCAGCTTTAATATTAAAAGTCACATGAAGCTGTGAATATTGAGTAATTGCATGTACTACGGTATTTGTAGACCACCATACAAAAGGTTGATTCTACCACCACATTGCTGGTGTAGCACACTGTCATCTATGAAATACAATGTACAGAATAACCTAAAAAAGAAAAACGAGTAAAAATTTGCAGGCAGAGATTTCTGTAAAGGTGTGCCTACCTGTTCCACACCTGGAGGTTCTCCATCTCTCCTCAGACAGAAGCTCCACTCCTGCACGGAGCCTCTCTCTCTGTATGGCTTTTCCACTGCATGACAGGATGGTTGAATGCGCGTAAATTATTTACGTGAGAAATTTACAATAATTACATTTGTTTAATGTATCAAATCAGTCGGGAATTATTCAATCTCAGTGCTCCCCTCCCATCCCCACCCCAAAGCACCCCCTCCCTTTGAATTCATTTAAGTTATGGTTTCATGCTTCTCCTCTTAGAACTTATGGCTGTAGTCCGTATTTACAACTGGTACTCCGATTCTTGGTTACCATGGTTAACTTGCACTAGTGCTGTATGTTGCAGCTTTACTCGCTGGTCTGGGAATGTTGTAGGACATGTCTGGCACTACTGTTTATATTAATCGGGTGAACGTACCTCTGTTTCTGCTATATTGTGAGGGGTTCTGGATAAGAGAGCTCGCTAAATGACTAATGTGACATCTGGCCTAAATTTTAAATCACAAATGTTCATGAAGCGCGACTTTAGATGAAACGGTACACGCAACATATTTTCCCAAATTACATGACATAAGCCACATCGTGATTTCTCCATGTCAATATTTCAAAAGCTCATACCATCACAAAATATCATTACTTAACAATATATCCTCATACTCACCGAGAACTTGAACTCCAACAGATCGAGTGTTGACAGGACTCTCACGCGCTCCTGCTATTCCCTCGTTCAGTTCTCGCGCCGTCCTCAGCTCCTGCTGCAACAACTGTAGTTTCTTTTTCAGCGCTTGATTCTCATGTAAACTCCTAGATATTTTCCAACACAAAACTGACGAACTGTCGTCAAAAAGTTTGGTAATTTCTGCTATCGCTGACTTTGTCATGATTTCCATTATGGAAGTTATCTGTGTTTGAAAATGAGCATAATTCGTCATTTTACCAACCGATTTTACTTCACCACTTCAATTCCTTAATAAAACAGCAATTATGTTCGTGTAGTTACGTAGACGAAGAATGTAACTATCATTCAGGGCCCGTGGCGAAACACTACACGCTTATCTTTAGGTGTCTACGTTAAGATAAAATTGTTTGTAGTGAAGACTATATTTATTTTCGCAGGTTGATGACGTAATTTACCGTAAATACTCAGTAAAAATTGCTAATAAATTTGATTCCCATGGCTTACAGCTGCGTCCGTGTCACTTGTAATGCATTTCATCGATTTCAGATGAACCAAACATATCAACAATAACGGCTGATGCATACGAATAAATATAGACATTAATATGTGGTCTACCAAAAAGTTTTCCAAGAACATTTTTTTCAAATTCCAAGTGATCTTTGAAACCATGACAAAATTTCCAGGAAAAATCTGAAGCATTCAGCTGTTGCTCCACATAGACCATTACGTACTTTGGATCATCCTGGTGATAAGGGGCATCAGTGGTCTTTGGGTAGGACAAGCACAGACTTGTAAAGCGTAGTGAGCTACAATACCTCCAAGGTTCCCCCAAAATCTGTGGTTGCTGGATCATATGCAACCCACTTGGAACATTTTATGGCACAATCCAACGCGAGTCAAAACTACAGTATAGCAACAGGGTAGCAAATATGAGAAGGTTACGGTCAAATCGGCCTTTGGTGCCTTCTGTCTTCTGGATGAGGGTGTACAGATGTTTGGCTAAAATAAAGAAGAAGCCAAAACTACACTTTTAATTAAAAACTTTTTATTTCATTGAAGTCATCTGATGGATACACTGATGCTTGATATATAATCATGTGTCTTCATGAATATTGTGAGCACAATTTTTTTTCTAACTCAAACTTCAGCACAAAGAGCTAATATCAAAATTATTAAGGCATACCATTTCAATCAATGCAGTTTATTTCAACAGTGAAATCAGATGAGTTTGAAGGTCCTTTACATAACAAGCACAGAACTGCCCAGACCCATGGCACAACTCACTTCCGCAGACACATTTTAGCTGCCACCAGCTGTGCATGCGTCCCACAAAACGTCCCTCAAAGGTAATCCGTGAGTGAGTGAGTGAGTGACCACAATTTGCCATGCATAGCCCACGGCGGCAGTTCCTGCACGTCATGGGAAAAATAATTCTTACACCAGTTATAGCAGTATGGTTTTCCTTCTCTTATCCAGAGATACTTTTACAAAGCACCCATTTAAACAGCTGGATATATACAATGAGGCACAAGGCCTGACACGGACACTATATATACTGCTGACACTGGCACTGTCCTACCGGGGAATCTAACCTGAGACCTTTAGGTTACAAGACCAACTCCGTACCCATTACACTACACTCCGCGTGTGAATCCTCTGGTGAGAAATAAGACTACGCTTGCGAACAAAACTCTTCCCACACTGGGTACAGCCATGTGGTCTCTCTCCCTGATGACTTCTGTGGTGTGCTCTAAGGTTAGCATCCCAAGCAAATCTCTTCCCGCACTGGGTGCACTGATACGGTTTCTCTCCCGTATGACTCCTCTGGTGTGCTCGAAAGTTAGCTCCGCGAACAAATCTCTTCCCACACTGCGCACAACCAAATGGCTTATTCCCGTGAACCCTCTCATGTTGTACAAGATTACGTTTGTGACTGAAACGCTTCCCACACTGTGTACAGCTGAATGGTTTCTCCCCCATGTGAATGTGGTGATGTGCCATGAGATGACTACCGTGATCAAAACTCATCCCACAATATACGCAAATGAACGGGTTCTTTGCACAGTTAGCTTGTCCATGAGTCTCATCCTTCTTCCCAGCACTGAAAGCACTGGTACTCAGAGTAGAGCGGGTCTCATATTGAGAGCCTGAGAGTGGCTGGGCTGGGCTCTCGCTGCCTCTCATGTGTTTTACTGAGGGTCCATGGTGCTGCTGCTGGGGCAGTAATGTCTGATTCTCTCTCTCCACTGTGTGCACAAGTCTCTCTCTGTACTGACCCTGCTGTGTGTGAATGGCCTCTGATCTGAGCTCCTCGCTGCAAACAGATGGCTTCTCACTCATCTTATCAAACTCCTCAACATATGAAGGCCCAAAAGAGGACAGTGTGTTTCCAGAGACTTCCATGGTGGCAGGAGCATGTTGTAGCTGTGTGTGTATTGACAGATCCTGTAAGCACTGTTCTGTAGCATTAAAACAAACTGGATCATCAGTCTCTATGTCACTGTCCTCTTGTGTAAAGGAAGTCCACAGCTGACTGTCTCTCTCATACATTACACACTCAGAGCCCAGATTGTTGAGTCTTCCTGCACTGTGTTGACATCCTGTCTGATTGAGTCTCTGGGCTACATGCTCTTCCTCTTGCTCTGCCTTCACCACAAACTCCAGTCCACTGAGCTCCTCATCACCGTGTTCACACCTGTGCTGCTCACTCGGCTCCTCTGGGTCTCCTGCAGGCGTGGTCTCTGTGTCCAGTTTCTTCCCATCTTCTACAGGTGTGGGCTGTGTTACCTGTTCCTCTGCTCCAGGTGTGGGCAGTGGGTCTCTGTAACACAAGCCCTCTTCCAGTCTCTCCTCCTTGATAAGAACTGGTTCAGGCTTGACCTTTTCCACGTCTGCAGACTAACAGAGGAGCCAAGGAATTATTCTGAATTTACCCCAGCAGTTGTTAATAACTGAATGCCAGTTAAACAAAATGACATTTAGCAGTACAGTATTGATAGTATTTAGGTGCGAAGACTGAGAAACCAGAGCAAGACATGAAACCAAACATGATAATGCACCACATGCCAAGCTTATTAACATTCACATTAAGCTGTGAATATTTGTATGAATTATTAATGGATTATGGTGTTTGTAGACCACCACACAAACGCTTATTCCACCACCACATCGCTCATGTTACACACTGTCATCTATAAAATCAGATGGACAGAACAACCTCTGAAAATTAAAAACTTAATGTAAATAGTAACAATTACCACAGTAATGATTTCTGATGTGCTGGCCTGGTTCCTACTGAAAAATGACTGTAAAGGTGTGCTTACCTGCTCCACACCTGCAGGTTCTCCATCTCTCCTCAGACTGAAGCTCCACTCCTGCTCAAAGTTTCTCTCTCTGCACGGCTCTTGCACTTTACTCTCTGTAAAGAATTTGTTTATATGAGATGTACAAAAAAATTATGTATTATATGTCTGATTGTCTGCTCTTCCACTGCATGACGGGACGATTGATTGTACATAATTAATTAATTCAGACAGCTTCAGTGCCCCCCTCCCAATCCCACCCCCAAATTAGCACTTCCTTTTTGGTTATGCAATATCGTTATGGTTTTATGTTTCTTTTCCAAGAGCTTGTTATGGATGTAGTCTGTGCGTATCTACAGCTGGTACTTTAAGTCTTGGTTACCATGGTTAACTGGCTTTAATATTGTTCTGATGTCGCATCTTTACTCGCTGGTCCAGGAATGTTGTCGTGTCGGGTCTGGCACTGTTGTTCTGTTTCTTCTATATTCTAAGGTGTCTTGGGTACGAGAGCCCGGTAAATGACTGCATTGTGATATGTGGCCTTTATTTTGAATTCTAAATTTTAAGGAAGCGCGACTTCAGAAGAAACAGCCCCGTTGTACGCAGTATATTTTCGCAAATTAGGCTACATGAAATAAACTTTCTCCCTGTCAGTATTTCAAAAGCAAATACCATCACCAATATCATTAAATAACAATAAATCCTCATAGTCATATTCACCGAAAACCTGAACTCCAACAGATCGAGTGTTGACAGGACTCTTACGCGCTCCTGCTATTCTTTCTTTCTGTTCTCGCGCCGTCCTCAGCTCCTGTTGCAACAACTGCAGTTCCTTTTTCAGCGCTTCATTCTCATTTAAACTCCTAGATATTTTCAAACATAAAACTGAGGAACTGTCGTCAAAAAGTTTGATGATTTCTGCTATCGCTGACTTTGTCATGATTTCCATAATGGTGGTTATGTGTGTTTGAAAATCAGCATAATTCGTCATTTTACCAAGCGATTTTTCTCCACCTTTTAAATGCCTTAATACAGCACGATTTTTATTAAGCTACTTAGATAAAGAATGGGCCCATCAATCAGCAGCCGTAGCTCGCCTTGCTAACTGAGACGCTTGCAGCTCAGATGTAGGTGAGGATCATTCATTTCCGCAAGCTGATGACGCAAAAAATTTACCGTAAATACTGACCAAAAGTGGCAAAAAATGAATTGATCGAACCCCAAACGGCGTGGGTAAATTTGTGTAAATTAATTTGATTTATTTCAATAGAATCAACGTGGCCAATAACAAAGACTGATGGATATGAATACATATGGATATTGATAAATGCATGGTCTAATGAGAAATTCTCCAGGAATATATAAATACATACTAAAAAAACATTTCCCAGTGACTTTGGCATAACTTCCAGGAAAAATCGGCAGAACCATTCAGCTGTTTCTCCGCCAAGCTGTATCTTTTATCATCTTGAATGGTAAAATGCAGCATTGCTTTGTTGTATAGTGCCGCCAAAAGTACACTACGTGGCCAAAAGTATGCAGACACTCCTTTGTGTAATGGAGATCAATATACTATAAGGAACACTGTTTTTGAAACAGAAAACATGGCCACCTTTTGGGATGCAAGAGCGATATCAATGGGATAAGTTACCATAAGGGTAAAGCCACATATCCTCCAACAAGTTTGCCTGGCATTGCTCTCCCCTGCCACAATCAGCTGCTTGTAGGCGTGTTTTCTATTTCTAACTTATCTGAGCAGTGTACTGTGGGAAGTGGAGTCCCACAGGGATCGGTGCTGGGACCACTATTCTTTTATATAAATGACCTTGACAGGGACATTGAAAGTACATTAATTAAATTCAGAGAAGATACACAACTCGGAGGTTCAGCTAACAGTTTGTAAGATTTAAACAAAATCCTCAAGTGGTGGAAACCTGGCAAATGAAATTAAAAATAGCTAAATGAAAAGTGCAGTCACCTCACAGCCAGAAGGCTCTGGGTTTGAATCCCAGCCTGGGCCTTGTGGTGTGAAGTTTGTAGGTTCTCCCCATGTCTGCGTGGGGAAAAAAACTGTGGTTTTCTCCTACAGTCCAAAAAGATAGGGCCAATCCATCGCAGGGCGCACACACCATTCACTCATGCCTGTGAGGATGTACACCCTGGGTGTACAGATGCTCAGCTCAAATTCTTTTTTAAAAAGCCAAAACTTCACTTTTATTTAAAACATTTTAATGTCATGAAACCCACACGAATGGAAGCACTGATGCAAGTTGTATTGTCACGTGTCAAATCTTTGTCGAATTTTGTGAGCAAAATGTCTTTCCTCAACTCAAACTTTAACACAAAGACCTAATACACAGATTGTTAATCAATACCACTTCAATCAAAGCGGTTTATTTCACCAGTGAAATCTGATGAGTTAGAAGGGTCTTTAAATTTTAAAAAAGTAGTCTGGGTAGAGGTAAAAGCACTCGCCTACCACCGAGTTCAATCCCTGGCAGCGGTACTTCCGGCTTGGTCAGACGTTCCTACGAACACAGTTGGCAGTGTTTGCGGGTGGGAAGCCCGTGAGGGTGAGAGTCCTGATCGTTGCATTAGCGACTCCTACTGGTTGGCCTGGGGGAGAAAGCATGAACCTCCGCACGCATCACACTCTCCCAGTGAAACTCCTTGCTGGTAGGTGAAAAGAAGCGGCTGGCAACTCCACATGTATCGGAGGCTGGCATGTGGTAGTCTACACCCTCCCCAGACCAACAGAAAGACAGCGCATTGATAAGGACTGTGATACAGATGGGGAATTGGTATAACGACTAAATTGGGGAGAAAATAGGATTAAATGGCATTAAAAAAAAAGTAGTCTGGCACTAGATACAGCTGTATGGTTTCACTCTTGTGTGAATCCTCTGGTGCACGAGAAGATTGCACTGGCGAGTGAATCTCTTCCCACACTGGGTGCAGTGATATGGTCTCTCTCCTGTATGACTCCTCTGGTGTGCTCTAAGGTTTGCTCCGCGAGCAAATCTCTTCCCACACTGAGCACAACCAAATGGTTTATTCCCACTATGAACCCTCTCATGTTGTACAAGATTACCTTTGAGACTGAAACACTTCCCGCACTGTGCACAACTGTATGGTCTCTCCCCCGTGTGAATTCGGTGATGTGAGATGAGATGACTACAGCAATTAAAACTCTTCCCACAATACATGCAAATGAACGGTTTCTTTGCACAGTTATCTTGTCCATGAGTCTCATCCTTATTCCCAGCACTGAAAACACTGGTACTCAGAGTAGAGCCGGTCTCACACTGAGAGCCTGAGTGTGGCTGGGCTGGGCTCTCGCTGCCTCTCATGTGTTTTACTGAGGGTCCATGTTGCTGCTGCTGGGGCAGTAATGTCTGATTCTCTCTCTCCACTGTGTGCACAAGTCTCTCTCTGTACTGACCCTGCTGTGTGTGAATGGCCTCTGATCTGAGCTCCTCACTGCAAACAGACGGCTTCTCACTCATCTTATCAAACTCCTCAACATATGAAGGCCCAAAAGAGGACAGTGTGTTTCCAGAGACTTCTATGGTGGCAGGAGTATGTTGTAGCTGTGTGTGAATAGACAGATTCTGTGAGAACTTTTCTGTAGCCTTAGAACAAACTGGATCATCAGTCTCTATGTCACTGTCCTCTTGTGTAAAGGAACTCCACAGCTGACTGTCTCTCTCATACATTACACACTCAGAGCCCAGATTGTTGAGCCTTCCTGCACTGTGTTCACATCCTGTCTGATTGAGTCTCTGGGCTACATGCTCTTCCTCTTGCTCAGCCTTCACCACAAACTCCAGTCCACTGAGCTCCTCATCACCGTGTTCACACCTGTGCTGCTCACTCAGCTCCTCTGGGTCTCCTGCAGGTGTGGGCTCTGGGTCCAGTTTCTTCCCATCTTCTACAGGTGTGGGCTGTGTTACCTGTTCCTCTGTTGCAGGTGTGGGCTGTGTTACCTGTTCCTCTCCTCCAGGTGTGTGCTGTGGGTCACTGAAACACAAGACCTCTTCCAGTCTCTCCTGCTTGATAAGAACTGGTTCAGGCCTGACCTTCTCCATGTCTCCAGACTGTAACAGAGAAGCCACGAGATTGCTATGAATTTGCGTGTGTGTGTATGCACACAGTTTTTTAAAGTACAGGTTGATCGGGGAGTTTTAGGATCGGTTTTGGAGGGTTTCGTTATTTTGGAAAGGCTGGGTTTAAGTGTAATTATCACTGTGTGTGGTGACTGCGTGCACAGCCTTGCAGTTCTTATCACCAAGTGAATTTATTCCTTGCCTCACAATTATAGTGTAGTTGCCTAGAAGTGTGCAGTGCGCCTAAGAGTAGCCAGTTCCCAGTCCTTTTGAAATGTTGACATTTCAACCTCTTCTTTCTCCCGTGATCTCCGCTCATGAATTTTGTCACAATTAAAGTGCATTTTTCTTATCTTGTTGTGAGCTGGTTGCGTGCGCTGACGACTGGGACTGAATCGGACCTTACCGGTAAAAGGTGGCAGCAAACGCTACTGTCAATCCAGTGTCCATTTTGCCCTCTAGTGGCCAACTTAGGTTTATTACAGTACGAAATCTGCTTCCTAGTGCTTAGAAAGGCCTGTAAAGTTGTGCCTACCTGCTCCACACTTGCAGGTTCTCCATCTTTCCTCAGACAGAAGCTCCAATCCTGCACAAAGCCTCTCTCTCTGTACGGCTCTTCCACTGCATTAAATGATTGTTGAAAGCAAATTATTGATTTATATGAGAAATAGCATAAATTTGCAATAATCACATGTAATTATATTTCTTTAACGGACCAAATTAGTGGGAATTATTTAGACAGCCTCAGTGCTCCACTCCAAGCCCCACCCCGGAGCACCTCCTCCCTTTGAATTAATTTAGGTTATGATTATTGTTTGGATTAATGCTTCTATTAGAACTTGCTATGGACGTAGTCTGTATGTATTTACAACTGGTACTCTGATTCTTGGTTGCCATGGTTAACTTGCACTAGTGCTGTACAGTGCTGTTGCAGCTTTACATGCTGGTCTGGGAATGTTTGTAGGACATGTCTGGAACTATTGCTTATATTAATCGGGTAAATGCACTCCTGTTTCTGCAATATTGTTAGGTGTTCTGGATAAGAGAGTCCGCTAAATGACTGTAATTGGCCTTAATTTACATTCTAAATTTTAAGGAACAGCGACTTCACATGAAACAGCCCCGTTATAGACAACATATTCTTCCAAAATACACAAAGAAACCAAATCATGTTTTCTTCATGTCAATATTTCAAACGCAAATACGTTCACATCATAACATAACAATAAATCCTCATATTCACCGAGAAATTGAACACCAACAGATCGAGTGTTGACAGGACTCTCACGCGCCCCTGCTATTCCCTCTTTCTGTCCTCGCGCCGTCCTCAGCTCCTGCTGCAACGTCTGTAGTTTCTTCTTCAACTCTTCATTCTCATGTAAACATCTCGATATTTTCAAACATAAAACTGAGGAACTGTCGTCAAAAATTTTGGTAATCTCAGCTATCGCTGACTTTGACATGATTTCCATTATGGTGGTTATCTGTGTTTGAAAATGAACATAATTCATCATTATGCCCAACGATTTTACCTCACGTTTTAAATGCCTTAATAAAACAGCATTTATTTTTTTCGTAGCTTCCTTAACTATAAACTCGGAGTCGCGGCTAACATGCTAGCTGGCACTCTCGCAGGTTAGTTCTGAGGACCATTTATTTCCGCAGGTTGATGACGTTTCAATTTACCGTAAATACTGAGCAAAAATCGAAAGAAAATTTCTTGATAAATCCATCACTGCGGCGTGTGTACCACGTGTTAATGGATTTAATTAATTTAAGTAGAATTCACGCTGCCGATAACAATGACTGATGGATATGAAATAAGTATGGACATTAATAAATATGTGGCCTCTTTCAAGAATTAAAATTTTTTTTTTTAAATTCTGTGATCTTGTAAACCATGGCATAATTTCCAGGTAAAATCAACAGAACCATTCAGCTGTTGCTCCACTTTGGCCAGTACATTTTTAGGCTCACCCCGGTGATAAAAATGCATCATTGGTCTTTGTGTAAGACAAGCACAGGCATGTAGTAACTGGTAGTAAGCTGCAATACCTCCAATGTTCCCCCGAATATCTTACATTACATTACATTTATTTGGCAGATACTTTTATCCAAAGCGACGTACAAAAAGTGCATTTCATGGTCATGGACAACTACAAAACACAGGTTCAATAAGATACAATACTTATTTTGTACAGCTATTTCTAGCCAGGAACACAGGTTAGTTCACACAGTGAACACTATTCTGACCTGACCTCTGCAAAGCCAACTAGGCAGAAGAACAAGCCACAGTATTAGGACAAATACAAATTACCAAAAAGTGCTGGGATGGGGGAACATGTAATGAGTGTCATGAAAGGGGGCCCTCCGGGTGGATTTCGAATGAAATATACAGAGTGTTGGTAGTTAGTCCAGGTATAGTCTGAAGAGATGAGTCTTCAGACCATGGTGGAAGATGGATAGTGAGGGAGAGGTTGTCGTTGCCAGATCATATGTAGCACAATTGGAATGTTTCATTTTGCAACCCACTGTGTGTCAAAACTACAGTATAGTAACAGAGCAACAAGTATGACAGGGAAGGGGGCCTGTGCTACTTATAGCACTGAACCCTGGCCCAAAGAGTCAATTTTACATGAGTTTTATGTTCTTATTTGAAAGTCTGAATTTTGAATGAGATTCAAAAGTGAGTGGTGATTGTTGATGTTTTCAATGGATGCAATATTGTGATGTGAAGCCAAAAAACTAATTTTCACCTAGTGTGGATAATAAAGTCTAAAGTCTGGGGGGGGGGATTCAGCCTCGGGTGCCTTCTTTCTTCTGCATGGGGTGTCCAGATGTTCAGCTCAAATAAAAAATTAGACAAAGCTCTTAATGAAAAACACTGTCCTTTTATTAAAATGACATTAAGGGAAACACTGATGCTGGATGTTGTCATGCGTTTTCATGAATATTTCTGAGCAAACCGCCTTCATAACTCAAACATATTGCTAATATACAGACTATTTACACATACCGTTTCCATCAACGCGCTTTATTTCAACAGTGAAATATGATGGGTTATTTTAAATATGAAAAAGTATTCTCACACTAGTTACGGATGTATGGCTTCACTCCCGTGTGAATCCTCTCGTGCACAACAAGATTAGGACGGTGAGTGAAACTCTTCCCAGTGATGCGGTCTCTCTCCCGTATGACTTCTGTGGTGTGCCCTAAGGGTAGCGGCCCGTGTAAATCTCTTCCCGCACTGCGTGCAGCCAAATGGCTTGTATCCGCTGTGAACCCTCTCGTGCTTTACAAGATTGCCTTTGAGGCTGAAGCACTTCCCGCACTGTGCACAGCTGTACGGTTTCTCCCCCGTGTGAATGCGGTGATGTGAGATGAGACGACTGCAGCGATCAAAACTCTTTGCGCAATATATGCAAATGAACGGTTTCTTTCCAAAGTCACCTTGTCCGTCAGCCTTCCCCTTCTTCCCAGCGTCCCCATCATGTAGGTCACTGTCCTCTTGTGTAAAGTAAGTCCACAGCTGACTGTCTCTCCCATACATTACATACCCAGAGCCCAGATTGTTGAGTCTTCCTGCACTGTGTTCACATCCTGTCTGACTGAGTCTCTGGGCTGCCTGCTCTTCCTCTTGCTCTGCCTTCACCACAAACTCCAGTCCACTGAGCTCCTCGTCACCGTGTTCACACCTGTGCTGCTCACTCAGCTCCTCTGGGTCTCCTGTGGGCTCTGTGTCCGGTTTCTTCTCATCTTCTACAGGTGTGGGCTGTGTTACCTGTTCCTCAGTTGTACGTATGGACTGTGTTACCTGTTCCACTGTAGCAGGTGTTGGGTCTACTACCTGCTCCTCTGTTCTAGGTGTAGGTTCTTTGTAACAGAAGCCCTCTTCCAGTCTCTCCTGCTTGATAAGAACAGATTCAGGCCTGACGTGCTCCATGTTTGCAGACTGTAACAGAGGAGCCAAGAAATTATTCTGAATGTATCCCAGCAGTGGATGAAAACTGAATGTTTGTAAAACAAAATAACATTTAGCAGCATTCATATTACCTAGGTGTGCAGACTGAAAAACCAGAGCAGGACAGAATTAAACTGAACCTAATAATTAATTATATGCTGAGCATTAATATTAACAGCATGCATTCGTACACCACAAATGCTTATTCTTCCACCAAATTGCTGGTGTAGCACGTGCATTATCATCTGTAAAATACAATAAAATGTACAGAACAACCACTGAAAATTAAAACATTGCATAATAGCAATAATTTGCTCAGTATGACTTCTGATGCGCTGGTCTGCTTTCTAGTGAGAAATGACGGTAAAGGTGAGTCTACCTGTTCCACACCTGCAGGTTCTCCATCTCTCCTTAGACAGAAGCTCCACTCCTGCCCAACGATTCCCTCTCTGTACTGCTTGTCCAAATTACTCTCTGTAAATAATCGATTTATATGAGAAATTTATAAAATTACAACAATCACATGTATTCTATGTCTTTAATGGACCATGTTTGGAGAGAATTATTTACTCTCAGTGTTCCCATCCCTTTGCATTCATCAGGTTATGGTTTTATGTTTCACTTCTTAGAACTTGTTATGGATGTAGTCTGTATTTACAACTTGTACTTTGATTCTTGGTTGCCATGGTAAACTTGCATTAGTGCTGTAGTGATGTCGCATCTTTACTCGTTGGTCTGGCAACGTTGTTTGCCAGGTCTGGATTGCTTATATGAATCAAGTGAATGCAATTCTGTTTCAACGATATTGTGAGAGGTTCGGGATAAGAGAGCCCGCTAAATGACAGTAATGTGACATTTTTACCTTAATTTTAAATGCTAAATTTTAAGTAAGTCCGCCTTCATATGAAACATCCACGTTGTACCCAATATATTATCCCCAAATTACATGAAAGAACCCACAACATGTTTTCTCCAATATTTCAAAGGCAAGCACATTCACAGTTATCATGACTAAATCCTCATATTCACCGAAAACTTGAACTCCAACAGATCGAGTGTTGACAGGGCTCTCACGCGCTGATTTTATTTCCTCTTTCTGTCCACGCGCCGACCTCAGCTCATGCTGCAACAACTGTAGTTTCTTTTTCAGCGCCTCATTCTCGTTTAAACTCCTAGATATTTTAAAACACAAAACTGAGGAACTGTCGTCAAAAAGTTTAGTAATTTCTTCTATCGCTGACTTTGTCATGATTTCCATAATGGTGGTAATCTGTCTTTGAAAATGAGCATAATTCGTCATTTTGCCAAACGATTTTACTTCACCACTTCAGTGTCTTAATAAAACAGCAATTATGTTTATGTTACTACCTAGATGAAGAATGTAACTACCAATCAGTGCCCGTGGCTGGCTTTGCTATGCGAGACGCTAGAAGCTTGGCTTTAGGAATCTAGTTTAAGATAAAATTGTTTGTGGTGAAGACCATGTTTCCGCAAGTTGATGACGTAATAATTTACCGTAAATACTCAGTAAAAATTGCAAAAATATTTGAAAGAAAACATTGTTCACTGCGGCGTGCGCACTATTTGTGTTAATGCATTTAATTGTGCAATCCAATGCGAGTCAAAGCTACAGCATAGTGACAGGGTTGCAAGTATGACAGGGTTACGGTGGATTCCGCCTTTGGTGCCTTGTTTCTTCTGGATGAGGTGGTGCAGATTTTCGGCTAAAAAAAAAAGAAGCCAAAACTACACTTCTAATTAAAACGGTTTCATTTTATTAAAGCCATATGAAAGACAACATTGATGCTTGATGTGTTATCATGTGTCTTCGTGAATTTTGTCAGCACAGTTTTTTATAACTCAAACTGTAACACAAAGCTAATACAAAGCTTATTAATGCCTATCATTCTAATCAAAGCGGTTAGTTTCACCAGTGAAATCTGTTCAGTTTAAAAGGTCTATGACTTTTTAAAAAGTAGTCGGACGCTAGATACAGCTGTATAGTTTCACTCTTGTGTGAATCCTCTGGTGCACAACAAGATTACACTGGCGAGCAAAACTCTTCCCACAGTACGTGCAGTGATACGGTTTCTCTCCTGTATGAATTCTGTGGTGTGCTCTAAGATCAGGTCCACGAGCAAACCTCTTTCCACACAGTGTGCAACCGAATGGTTTATTCCCACTGTGAACCCGCTCATGTTGTACAAGATTACCTTTGTGACTGAAACGCTTCCCACACTGTGCACAACTGTATGGTTTCTCCCCTGTGTGAATTCGGTGATGTGAGATGAGATGACTACAGCAATTAAAACTCTTCCCACAATATATGCAAATGAACGGTTTCTTTCCAAAGTCAGGTTGTCCATGAGTCGCATCCTTCCTCCCAGCACTGAAAGCACTGGTACTCAGAGTAGAGCCGGTCTCATACTGAGAGCCTGAGTGTGGCTGGGCTGGGCTCTCGCTGCCTCTCATGTGTTTTACTGAGGGTCCATGTTGCTGCTGCTGGGGCAGTAATGTCTGATTCTCTCTCTCCACTGTGTGCACAAGTCTCTCTCTGTACTGACCCTGCTGTGTGTGAATGGCCTCTGATCGGAGCTCCTCACTGCAAACAGGCGGCTTCTCACTCATCTTATCAAACTCCTCAACATACGAATCCCCAAAAGAGGACAGTGTGTTTCCAGAAACTTCCATGGTGGCAGGAGTCTGTTGGAGCTGTGTGTGAATTGACAAATTCTCTGAGCACTGTTCAGTAGCAATAAAACAAACTGGATCATCAGGCTCTATGTCACTGTCCCCTTGTGCTAAGGAAGTCCACAGCTGACTGTCTCTCTCATACATTACACACTCAGAGCCCAGATTGTTGAGTCTTCCTGCACTGTGTTCACATCCTGTCTGATTGAGTCTCTGGGCTACATGCTGTTCCTCTTGCTCTGCCTTCACCACAAACTCCAGTCCACTGAGCTCCTCATCACCGTGTTCACACCTGTGCTGCTCACTCAGCTCCTCTGGGTCTCCTGCAGGTGTGGGCTCTGTGTCCAGTTTCTTCCCATCTTCTACAGGTGTGGCCTGTGTTACCTGTTCCTCTGTTGCAAGTGTGGGCTGTGTTACCTGTTCCTTTGCTGCTGGTTTGTGATCTCTGTAACACAAGTCCTCTTCCAGTCTCTCCTCCTTGATAAGAACTGGCTCAGGTCTGACCTTCTCCATGCTTGCTGACTGTAGCAGAGGAGCCAAGAGATTAGTCTGAACAAACCACAGCAGCTGGTGAAAACTGAATGGCTATTAAATAAAATAACACTTAGCAGTATCAAATAAAGCTGAGAATATTATGTAATGCATGCATTATGGTATTTGTACACCCCTTCACAAATGCTAATTCTTATACCACATTATCATCTGTAAAATAAAATGCAATCTACAGGACAGCCTCTGAAAATTAAAACTTAATGTAAATAGTAATAACATGGACAGTATGATATCTGATGTGCTGGCCTGGTTCCCAGTGAGAAAGGCCTGTAAATGTGAGCCTACCTGTTCCACACCTGCAGGTTCTCCATCTCTCCTCAGACTGAAGTTCCCCTCCAGCCCAAAGATTCTCCCTCTGCGTGGCTCTTCCACACTATTCTCTGTAAATAATTTATTAATATGAGAAATACAATGAGCACATGTATTATATGACTTCAACAGAACAAGTTAGTGGGGAATTATTCAGACAGATTTAGTGCACCCCTCACATCCCCACCCCAAAGCAGCCCCTCCTTTTGTATTAATTTAGGTTATGCTTTTATGTTTCTCTTCTTGTCATGGCTGTAGTCCGCATTCACAACTGGTACGCTGATTCTTGGTTACCATGGTTAACTTGCACTAGTGCTGTACAGTGCTGTTGCAGCTTTACAAGCTGGTCTGGGAATGTTGTTGGCCAGGTCTGGCACTATTGTTTTTAGTAATCAAGTGAATGCATTTCTGTTTCTCTAATCTTGTTAAGGGTTCGGGGTTAGAGCGCTCTCTAAATTACTGAAATGTGACATTTGTCTTTCATTTTAAATGTTAATTGTTAAGGAAGAGCGAATTCAGATTAAACATTCTCGTTGTACCCAATATATTTTCCCCAAATTACATTAAATGAACCACATCATGCTTTCTCCACGTCAATATTTCAAAAGCAAATACGATTATCATTACATAACAATAAATCCTAATATTCACCGAGAACTTGAACTCCAACAGATCGAGTGTTGACAGGACCCTCAGGCGCTCCTGCTATTCCCTCTTTCTGCCTTCGCGCCGTCCTCAGCTCATGCTGCATCGACTGTAGTTTCCTTTTCAGCGCTCGATTCTCGTGTAAACTCCTAGATATTTTCAAACACAAAACTGAGGAACTGTCGTCAAAAAGTTTGATGATTTCTGCTATCGCTGACTTTGTCATGATTTCCATAATGGTGGTTATCTGTGTTTGAAAATGAGCATAATTCGTCATTTTACCAAAAGATTTTACTTCACCACTTCAATGCTTTAATAAAACAGCATTTATTTATTTTTTTGTAGCGACCTAGAAGAAGAATGTAACTATCAATTAGGAGCTGTCACTGGCTTTGCTAGGCGAAACGCTAGCTTAGCTGTAGGTGAAGCTAATACGGTCTTCTTCTTCGTCTTCTTCTACTTGGGGGTTCATGGCAGTTGGCAAGCAACATTGAGGACAATTACCGCCACCGACTGGATAGGAGTGTGGATCGGGACGCTATCAGTCTTTCTCAAAAAACAAACAAACGAACAACAAAAAATGATATCCTGTTTATTAACCCTTTGTTTCTTACATACGGAAATATAAAAGAATAACATTTGTGCCCTGAATTCCTTTGCGACAGTTATCTCTTAAAACATAACCGTCGTATTGCTCAGGTTCATCAACATTTCCTTCTGTAAATTATAATTAGGGCAAAATGATGTAACACGCTCAATAGTCTCTTCTTGAAGGCGGTAATCGCAAGTCGTGCAATTGTGTCCATTCATTAGATGATGTGCACAGTGTACTCCCGTATGTCCAAATCTCATCCTGGATATATGATCATCTCCTCTCTTCTACACCCTCCTGCCTACCTCTTTTTGCCATACCTTAGTTCAGTTTAAATCAAACTCCTCATTTCTGCCTGACTGATATTTAAATTTAAATGTATATTAGCTTGAACTGTCTGTGGCAAAGACCATATTTCCACAGGTTGATGACGTAATAATGAACCGCAAATATTCAGTGAAAAATTGCAAATCAATTTGATAGAACCCATGGCGTACTGCGGCGTGCGTACCATTTGTGTTAATCATTTAATTGGGCAATTCAATGTAAGCCAAAACTACAGTATAGCAACAGGGTTGTAAATATGACAGGATTACGGTGGATTCCGCCTTTGGTGCGTTGTTTCTTTTGGATAGGAGTGTGCAGATGTTAGGCTAAAATAAAAAAGAAGCCAAAACTACACTTTCAATTAAAACGGTTTCATTTTATTAAAGCCATCTAAAGGGTAACAATGATACTTGGATGTCTTCAAGAATTTTGTAAGCACATTTCCTTTCTAACAAACTTTACCACAAAGAGCTAATACCAAATTGTTCATGAACACCATTTCAGTCAAAAGGATTTATTTCAAAAGTGAAATCGGATGAGTTCAACTGGTCTTTAAATTTAAAGATGCAGTCTGAGGCTAGATACAGCTGTACGGTTTCACTCTTGAGTGAATCCTCTGGTGAACAACAAGACTGCACTGGCGAGCAAAACTCTTCCCACACTGGGTGCAGTGATACGGTCTCTCTCCAGTATGACTTCTGTGGTGTGCTCTGAGATCAGGACCCCGAGCAAATCTCTTTCCACACAGCGTGCAACCGAATGGTTTAAATCCGCTGTGAATCCTCTCATGTTGTACAAGATTGCTTTTGCGATTAAAACACCTTCCGCACTGTGTACAGCTGAACGGTTTCTCCCCGGTGTGAATTCGGTGATGTGAGATGAGACGACTACAGCAATCAAAACTCTTTCCGCAATATATGCAAATGAATGGTTTCTTTCTAAAAGCAGCTCGTCCATCAGTCTTGCCCTTCTTCCCAGCACTAAAAGCACTGGTACTCAGAGTAGAGCCGGTCTCATACTGAGAGCCTGAGTGTAGCTGGGCTGGGGTCTCGCTGCCTCTCATGTGTTTTACTGAGGGTCCATGTCGCTGCTGCTGGGGCAGTAATGTCTGATTCTCTCTCTCCACTGTGTGCACAAGTCTCTCTCTGTACTGACCCTGCTGTGTGTGAATGGCCTCTGATCTGAGCTTCTCACTGTAAACAGATGGCTTTGCACGCATCTTATCCAACTCCTCAACACGTGAAGGCCCAAAAGAGGATAGTGTGTTTCCAGAGACTTCCATGATGGCAGGAGCATGTTGTAGTTGTCTGTAAATTGGCCGATTCTGTGAGAACTTTTCTGTAGCCTTAGAACAAACTGGATCATCAGTCTCTAGGTCACTGTCCTCTTGTGTAAAGGAAGTCCACAGCTGACTGTCTCTCTCATACATTACATACTCAGAGCCCAGATTGTTGAGTCTTCCTGCACTGTGTTCACACCCTGTCTGATTGAGTCTCTGGACTACATGCTCTTCCTCTTGCTCTGCCTTCACCACAAACTCCAGTCCACTGAGCTCCTCATCACCGTGTTCACACCTGTGCTGCTCACTCAGCTCCTCTGGGTCTCCTGCAGGTGTGAGCTCTGTGTCCAGTTTCTTCCCATCTTCTACAGGTGTGGGCTGTGTTACCTGTTCCTCTGTTGCAGGTGTGGGCTGTGTTACCTGTTCCTTTGTTGCTGGTTTGTGATCTCTGTAACACAAGTCCTCTTCCAGTCTCTCCTCCTTGATAAGAACTGGTTCAGGTCTGACCTTCTCCATGTTTGCAGACTGTAACAGAAGAGCCAAGAGATTACTCTGAATACACCCCGGCAGCTGGTGAAAGCTGAATGCCTATTAAATAAAATGACATTTATCAGTATTTATATTACTTAGGTGCGCAGACTAAGAAAACAGAGCAGGACAGAAAAAAAACGAACCTAATACTGCACAACATGCTGAGCTTTAGTTTAGTATAACATAATGCATGCATTACATAATATTATCAGCAATGCATGCATTATGTTATTTGTACACCAATTCACAAATGCTTATTCTTCCACCACATTGCTGATGTCGCACATTATCGTCCGTACAATAAAATAAAATCTACAGAACCTCTAAAAATTAAAACTTAATGTGAATAGTAATAGTTTGCACAGTGATTTCCAATGCACTGGCTGATGTAGCACATTATCAACTGTAAAATACAATAAAATGTACAGAACAATGTCTAGAAACTTAAAACTTAATGTGAATAGTAATAGTTTGCACAGTGTGATTTCCAATGCACTGGCCTGGTTCCTAGTGAGAAATTACTGTAAAGGTGTGTCTACCTGTTCCACACCTGCAGGTTCTCCATCTCTCCTCAGACTGAAGCTCCGCTCCTGCCCAAAGATTCTCTCTCTGCCTGGCTCTTCCACTATTCTCTCTGTAAAGAATTGTATTATTAGAAAAATTAAAAAATAACAATAATCACATGTACTGTATGTCTTTAATGATATCATGCTAATAGGGAATTATTCAGTCACAGTGCTCCCCCCCTAGCCTTACCCCAATGGACCCACTCTGTATTCATTTAAGTTATGGTTTCATACTTCTCTCCTTAGAACTTGTTATGGACGAAGGATCTACTTATAACTGGTACTCTGATTCTCGGCTACCATGGTTAACACTAGTGCTAGTGATGCTGCAGCTTTCTTCGCTGGTCAGAGAATGTTGTTGGCCACGTCTGGATTGTTTATATTAATCGAGCGAATGCATTTCTGTTTATTCAATATTGTTAGGGGTTCTGGATAAGAGACCTCGCTAAATGCCTGTACGTGACATTTGTGGTTCATTTTAAATGCAAAATTTTAAGGAAGATCGGCTTAAGATGAAACAGCCCTATAGTACACGATACATTTTCCCAAATTACTTGAAGGAAAGAAACCACATGTTTTCTGCGTGGCAATATTTTAAAAGCAAATACATTCACAAACACCATTTCATCACAACAAATCCTCATATTTACCGGAAACTTGAACTCCAACAGATCGAGAGTTGACAGGACTCTCACGCGCTCCTGCTATTCCCTCGTTCCGTTTTCGCGCCGTGCTCAGCTCATGCTGCAACAACTGTAGTTTCCTTTTCAGCGCTTGATTCTCATGTAAACTCCTAGATATTTTCAAACACAAAATTGAGGAACTGTCGTCAAAAAGTCTGGTAATTTCTGCTATCGCTGACTTTGTCATGATTTCCATAATGGAGGTTATCTGTGTTTGAAAATGAGCATAATTCGTCATTTTATCAAGCGATTTTACTTCACCACTTCAATGCCTTAATAAAACAGCAATTATGTTTGTGTAGCTACTTAGATGAAGAATGTAACTACAAATCAGGGCCCGTGGCCGGCTTTGCTAGGCGAGAGGCTAGAAGCTTAGCTTCAGGTGTCCATGTGCAGCCATAGGGTGAAGCTGAAACTGCCCGTACTGAAGACCATGTTTCCGCAGGTTGATGACGTAATTTACCGTAAATACTCAGTAAAAACCGCAATTAAAATTGACAGAGCTCATTGTTACCGCGGCGAGCGTACCATTTGTGTTCATGCATCTAATTCATATCAAATTAACCGAAGATGCCAATAACAATGACTGCTGGATACGAATAAACACAGACATTAATATGTGGCCTAGTGAAAAGTTTTCCAAGAAATCTTTTTTTAAATTACCGGTAATCTTTCAGGCCATGACATAGTTTCCAGGAAAAAATCAGCAGAACCATTCAGCTGTTGCTCTACATTGGCCAGTCTGTACCTTGGATCATTCTGGTAGTAAAATGCATCGTTTGTCTTTGTGTAGGACAAGCAGGCTTGTGACTAGTAGTAAGCTACAATACCTCCAAAATCTGCGGTTGCTGGATCATATATAGCAAACCCACTTAGAATATTTTATTGTACAATCCAATGTGAGCCAAAGCTACAGTATAGCAACAGGGGTGCAAATATGACAGGGTTACAGTGGATTCTGCCTTTTGTGCCCTGTTTCTTCTGGATGAGGGTGTGCAGATTTTAAACTCAAATACAAAAAAGGCGACAAACTGCACGTTTAATTAAAACGGTTTCATTTTATTAAGGCCATCTGAAGGGCAACACTGATACTGGGATGTACTATCATGTCTCTTCATGAATTTTGTAAGCACAGTTTCTTTCTAACAAACTTCAGCACAAAGAGCTCACACAAAATTGCTAATGAACACCATTTCAGTCAAAAGGATTTATTTCAACAGTGAAATCTGATTAGATCAACGGAGGTCTTTAAATTTAAAGAAGCAGTCTGACACTAGACACAGCTGTACAGTTTCACTCTCGTGTGAATCCTCCGGTGCACAACAAGATTGCACTGGCGAGCAAAACTCTTCCCACAGTAGGTGCAGTGATACGGTCTCTCTCCTGTATGACTCCTGTGGTGTGCTCTTAGGTCGGGCCCCCAAGCAAATCTCTTTCCACAGAGTGTGCAACCAAATGGTTTATTCCCGCTGTGAATCCTCTCATGTCGCACAAGATTGCTTTTGCGATTGAAACACCTCCCGCAATGTGCACAGCTGAACGGTTTCTCCCCGGTGTGAATTCGGTGATGCGAGATGAGACGACTACAGCAATCAAAACTCTTCCCACAGTATATGCAAACGAACGGTTTCCTTCCACATTCAGCTTGTCCATCAGCCTCCCCAACATTCCCAGCACTGAAAGCACTGGTACTCAGAGTAGAGTCGGTCTCATACTGACAGCCTGAGTGTGGCTGGGCTGGGCTCTCGCTGCCTCTCATGTGTGTTACTGAGGGTCCATGTTGCTGCTGCTGCTGGGGAAGCAATGTCTGATTCTCTCTCTCCACTGTGTGCACAAGTCTCTCTCTGTACTGACCCTGCTGTGTGTGAATGGCCTCTGATCTCAGCTCCTCACTGCAAACAGATGGCTTCTCACTCATCTTATCAAACTCCTCAACATATGAAGCCCCAAAAGAGGACAGTGTGCTTCCAGGGACGTCCATGATGGTATGAGTATGTTGGAGCTGTGTGTGAATTGACTGACTCTGTGAGCACTGTTCTGTAGGTTTAGAACAAACGGGATCATCAATCTCTATGTCATTGTCCTCTTGTGTAAAGGAAGTCCACAGCTGACTGTCTCTCTCATACATTACACACTCAGAGCCCAGATTGTTGAGTCTTCCTGCACTGTGTTCACATCCTGTCTGATTGAGTCTCTGGGCTACATGCTCTTCCTCTTGCTCTGCCTTCACCACAAACTCCAGTCCACTGAGCTCCTCATCACTGTGTTCACACCTGTGCTGCTCACTCAGCTCCTCTGGGTCTCCTGCAGGTGTGGGCTCTGTGTCCAGTTTCTTCCCATCTTCTACAGGTGTGGGCTGTGTTACCTGTTCCTCTGTTGCAAGTGTGGGCTGTGTTACCTGTTCCTCTGCTGCAGGTTTGTGATCTCTGTAACACAAGTCCTCTTCCAGTCTCTCCTCCTTGATAAGAACTGGTTCAGGTCTGACCTTCTCCATGCTTGCAGACTGTAGCAGAAGAGCCAAGAGATTATTCTGAACAAACCACGGAGGCTGGTGAAAACTGAATGGCTATTAAATAAAATAACACTTAGCAGTATCAAATAAAGCTGAGAATATTATGTAGTGCATGCATTATGGTATTTGTACACCACTTCACAAATGCTAATTCTTACACCACATTGCTGATGTAGCACATTATTAACTGTAAAATACAATAAAATGTACAGAACAGTAGCTAGAAACTTAAAACTTAATGGAAATAGTAACAATTAGCACAGTATGATTTCTCATGTGCTGGCCTGGTTCCTAGTGAGAAATGACTATACAGGTGAGTCTACCTGTTTTGCACCTGCAGGTTCTCCATCTCTCCTCAGACTGAAGCTCCCCTCCTGCCCAAAGCCTCTCTCTCTGTACGGCTCTTCCACACTATTCTCTGTAAAGAAATGATTTATATGAAAAAATTTTAAATGACAATAATCACGTGTTATATGTATTTAATGGATTAAGTCAGTGGGGGATTATTCACAGAGTCTGGGTGCTCCCCACTCACCCCCACCCCAAAGCACCCCCTCCCTTTGTATTCATTTAGATTATGGTTTCATGCTTCTCTTCTTAGAACTTGTTATGGATGTAGTCCGTATTTACAACTGGTACTCCAATTCTTGGTTACCATGTTTAACTTGCTCTCGTGCTGTAGTGATGTCGCATCTTTACTCGCTGGTCTGGGAATGTTGTTGGCCACGTCTGGATTGTTTATATTAATCGAGCGAATGCATTTCTGTTTCTCCAATATTTCTCAGGGTTCCGCATAAGAGAACCCTCGAAATAACTGTAATGTGACATTTGTCGTTAATTTTAAATGCTACATTTTAAGGAAGAGCGACTTAATATGAAACAACCCCGTAGTACACAATATATTTTCCCAAATTACTTGAAGGAAAGAAACCACATCATGGTTGCTGCGTACCAATATTTTAAAAGCACATACATTCACAAATATCATTTCATAACAATAAATCCTAATATTCACCGATAACTTGAACTCCAACCGATCGAGTGTTGACAGGTCTCTCACGCGCTCCTGTTCCCTTTTTCTGTCCTCGCGCCGTCCTCAGCTCATGCTGCAACAACTGTAATTTCTTTTTCAGCGCTTGATTCTCGTGCAAACTCCTAAATATTTTTGTACACAAAACTGAGGAACTGTCGTCAAAAAGTTTGGTAATTTCTGATATCGCTGACTTTGTCATGATTTCCATAATAGTGGTTATCTGTGTGTGAAAATGAGCATAATTCGTCATTTTACCCAACGATTTTACTTCACCACTTCAATGTCTTAATAAAACAGCTATTTTTTGTAGCTACCCAGATGAAGAATGTAACTATCAATCAGAATCCGTGGCTGGCTTTCCTACGCGATACGCTTGAAGCTTTTCTTTATGTGTCTAGGTTAAGCCAAAATTGCCTATGTCGAAGACAACGGGTCAAGACCGTATTTCCGCAGGTTGATGACGTAATTAGTTACCGTAAATACTCAGTAAAACTTGCTAATAAATTTAATAGAGCCCATGACGAGCGAGCTTACCATTTCTGTTAACGCATTTAATTCATATCAAACGAACAAAAGATGCCAAAAATAGTGACTGATGCGTATGAGTAAATATAGACATTATTATGTGGCCGACTGAAAAGTTTTCCAGGAATTTTTTAAAAAATTCCAAGTGATCAGCAGGACAAGCAGACTTGTAACCAGTAGCAAGCTACAATACCTCCAAGGTTTCTCCAAAAGCTGTGGTTGCTGGATCAAATGTAACCAATTTGGAACATTTTATTGCATAATCCAATACGAGTCAAAACTACAGTATAGCAACAGGGTTGCAAGTATGACAAGGTTACGGTGAATTCGGTATTTAGTGCCGCGTTTCTTCTGGATGCGGGTGTGCAGATGCTCAACTCAAATAAACAAGCGCGAATCCGCAATAGCTGCGACCGCACACGCGCATGAATCCATGTGTGCATGCACCCATGCACACTCTCACACAAACACGTGACCACGTGATCCAGTCGGGAGTTATACGCCTTTTTGTGATAGGCCACGCCCATCGCCACACCCCCTCTTGGTCAATCGGCCTGAAAGTTACTCAGCTCTACCTTCGGTCATGACCAACGGCCATGCCAAATTTCAGCCTCCTGGGGCGAAAACTGTGGCCACTGTGGGGTGGGACACTTTTGTGGACCAACCGACCGACCGACCGACAGACAGAGCTATAGAGCTGCGGTCGCAGCTAATAATGAAAAGGAGCCACAGCTACATGTTTAATTAAAACATTATCATTTTATTAAAGCCATCTGAAGGGCAACACTGATACTTAGGATGTCTTCACGAATTGTGTAAGCACATTTTCTTCATAACAAACTTCAGCACAAAGAGCTAACACAAAATTGCTAATGAACACCATTTCAGTCGAAACGATTTACTTCAACAGTGAAATCAGACGAGTTCAAAGGCGAGTCTTTAAATTTAAAGGTGCAGTTCGACACTAGACACAGCTGTACGGTTTCACTCCTGCGTGAATCCTCTGGTGCACGACGAGATTACGCTGCTGAGTGAAACTCTTCCCACACTGGGTGCAGCGGTGTGGTCTCTCTCCTGTATGACTCCTCTCGTGTGCCCTGAGGTTAGCCCCCCGGGCAAATCTCTTCCCGCACTGCGCGCAGCCAAATGGCTTGTATCCGCTGTGAACCCTCTCGTGCTTCACAAGATTGCCTTTGAGGCTGAAGCACTTCCCGCACTGCGTACAGCTGTACGGTTTCTCCCCCGTGTGAATGCGGTGATGCGAGATGAGATGACTGCAGCGATCAAAACTCTTCCCACAGTATACGCAAATGTACGGTTTCTTTCCAAAGTCAGCTCGTCCATCAGTCTTCCCCTTCTTCCCAGCACTGAAAGCACTGGTACTCAGAGTAGAGCCGGTCTCATACTGAGAGCCTGAGTGTGGCTGGGCTGGGCTCTCGCTGCCTCTCATGTGTTTTACTGAGGGTCCATGTTGCTGCTGCTGGGGCAGTAATGTCTGATTCTCTCTCTCCACTGTGTGCACAAGTCTCTCTCTGTACTGACCCTGCTGTGTGTGAATGGCCTCTGATCTGAGCTCCTCACTGCAAACAGACGGCTTCTCACGCATCTTATCAAACTCCTCAACATATGAAGGCCCAAAAGAGGACAGTGTGTTTCCAGAGACTTCTATGGTGGCAGGAGCATGTTGTATCTGTGTGTGAATTGACAGATTCTGTGAGAACTTTTCTGTAGCATTAGAACAAACTGGATCATCAGTCTCTAAGTCACTGTCCTCTTGTGTAAAGGAAGTCCACAGCTGACTGTCTCTCTCATACATTACATACTCAGAGTCCAGATTGTTGAGTCTTCCTGCACTGTGTTCACATCCTGTCTGATTGAGTCTCTGGGCTACATGCTCTTCCTCTTGCTCTGCCTTCACCACAAACTCCAGTTCACTGAGCTCCTCATCACCGTGTTCACACCTGTGCTGCTCACTCAGCTCCTCTGGGTCTCCTGCAGGTGTGGGCTCCAGGTCCAGTTTCTTCCCATCTTCTACAGGTGTGGGCTGTGTTACCTGTTCCTCTCCTCCAGGTGTGGGCTGTGGGTCTATGTAACACAAGTCCTCTTCCAGTCTCTCCTCCTTGATAAGAACTGGTTCAGGCCTGAACTGCTCCATGTTTGCAGACTGAAACAGAGAAGCTTACTTTGAATGTTGCACAGATCTGGGTCTGACACTGCACAGCACAGCCCCCCAACCCCTCTCTCTTAATCTTTAATTAAAGATGTTTATGAATTCAAAGTTCTCTCTCTTTCTCTCTCACACACCCACCTGGTTCCTCATGATCCTGGATTGCACAGGTGTGTCTACCTGTGCCACACCAGCAGGTTCTCTTTCACTCTGCAGACTGAAGCTCCACTCCTGCTGAAAGACTCTCTCTGCTGAGGTAGAACATTCAGGGAGAAGAAGGAGAAACTGCTTTAATTATTATTTAAAAAAAATAAGTTAGACTTTAGTTAACAACTTTTACACAATGGGGATTAGCAAATTAGTTTCATCCTACTTAATAAAATAAATTTTTAATGAAAATACATTTCAGAATGCAAACCTGAATTGGACAGAAATATGACTACTTTTTGAGGGTGCTCTCAGAAATGAATTCCACAGTGGCCGTGGAGGGGGGGGGGGGGGGGTCCTCACTCCTATATGATGCTGCCCTGCTTACACATGCACACTAAAACATCAGGAGCACGTCACCGTTAAAAAACTATCCCAAGCGTGTATCCGGCATGTTTACGTCATGCACACAAAGCCAGATACATCTTGTCCAATTTAAACATGTTAAATATTCAATATATTTTTAATGGTTTTGTTTTTTCGCTAGGAAAAATCTACGTAAGCAAGCAAACACGATCGTCAATCGAACGGCTGTCGCTCGCTCTTATTACCTCTTTTAGTTAATCGCAATTCATCCAAAATCGGAACAATAACAGGCTGCGGGTGTCCTCGTGATTCTGCGGTCCTCTGCGTCGCCCGCAGCTCGCGCTCGAGTGACTGTACTTTTCTCTTCAGAGTTTCAATCTCCCGTTGATTCTGAGACATTTCCAGACGTAAAACTGTTGTCCCATCGTCAACAAGTTTATTAATTTCTGCCACCGCTGTCTGGGCTAATATCTCCAGGATTGGAGATAACTGTGCCTGGAACGCAACACAGCTAGACCTTCTGGTATACGACATTCCAGCGCCGCTTACCAAATATATATCATGTAAAGAAACTTATCGTGGAAAAGAAAAAGATTTCAGTCCAAATAAAGAAAGTGTTTGCGTGCGAATTAGCAGTATAGGCTATGCAAGCCGCAGCACCCTGTACTTAAGTGTTTGTTTCCGGACTACTATGAAGATATTACCGTAAACACCCTACAACAGTTGACTATGCTGGATGAGCTGTACATTTGAGCTTTTACATAGACAGAACCAAACGACGTAAAAGCGTCAAAGACATATGATGCTTGGACACTAAATACTGTACAGAGCTCAAAAACACTTAGTGCACGAAGTTGATACTTAGTTTTTCTCACAGACATAGAAATGATTATCAAAATAAACAACTTAAAAAAATTAATCAAGTTAAGCAGATGGATGGGTGAATAATTAATGAAATTTGCAAATGATTAAATTAGTAATTCCATTTATTAAAGCAGTTGACACATTTGCACATACAATATTGTGGCAGTTTTTTTCCTCCAAACTTTGACCTCTGCACAGAAGCTGTGATCTATTTCATATTATTATTTTATATGATATGTTATATGTACAAACATACATATATGTGAGAGATAGACGTCCAGGTCCCAGAGAAAGGGCTCCACTGAAAAACAGGCCACAATTGCGCTTGGTGCTGGATAGTGGCAGACAGTGATTTACTACGGCTAATCACAGGGTCTGCTGTATGTGACAGCAAAGAAAAGAAGATTAGTCCACAATATGGTAATTTAGAAAATTTAAAAAACAACATTCACCAAGAAAGATTGAACAGAGTCAGGGACAGTAAGCTTCTTTAAAATGTAGCTTGGCTGGTCACACACGCCAAACCTGTAGCCACAGATCCCCCCCCCACCCCACCCCAAATGCTACAAAACATGGACCCCAACAATCATTTAAAACACCAGAACCACCCATTCCCCCAGTCATAAACCAGAACCTGGCCTGGACCCGACACACGCAGATCAGCTCTAGGGTTCAGGGAGGTTCTCCACTCATCTGAGTGTAAGTATCAGAGAGAGAGAAAAAAAAGAGAGAGAAAAGGAGATAACGGAAGGAAGAAAGAAAGGGAGGGAGGGAGGGAGAGAGAGAGAGAGAGCATAAGAAACAGAGAGAGAAAGCAACAGAGACTCAGGAAGTGCGCAGGGGGAAGTTTGGTGGTTTTTTGCGTCATCGTTGCTGCTGCTGCTGCTGCTTGTGCCGGGGAAAAGCGAAGGTAAGATCATTCTCCCAGTCTGTCTTTCTCTCTTGCTCTCTCTTTCTCTCGATCCCTCGTTTTCTTTTCTCGCCACTCTCCCCGCCGAATCGCTCCCGAACCCTCAGGACCAGGCAGCAGGGTCCAGCGGGCTGGGGTACGTGGCGGGTCGCCGCGGGGATGGGGCACGGCCGTGGTTTGATGTCGAAAGTCGATGTCCTCCGTCTCTGCACAGAGAAGCTCACTTCCGCTGCAAAGGGAAGCGAAGGCTCTGATGGGGCAGGGAGATTTGGGCGGAGAGGAGTGACCAAACGGCATGAGCCGACAGAACTTTGGGGGAAGATGGGGGTCTGAACCCCCCCCCCCCCCTTCCCCAGCGTGAAAGGAATCCACTCAGCAACTGGCCAGGGCCCCCGACAGCACCGTGATTCAGGGTGTGGCCTACTTCTCTGTCAAACCCTTTACAGCGTACGCTGGAGGAAGTGCTGTGAGCTGCATGGCGAAGAGGTTCTGTCAGTAGTTTTGGCTCGGTGTGATTCAGTTCTGTCTGTAGTTTTGGCTCGGAGTTTGATTTGGTTCTGTCTGTAGTTTTGGCTCGGTGTGATTCAGTTCTGTCCGTAGTTTTGGCTCAGTGTGATTCAGTTCTGTCTGTAGTTTTGGCTCAGTGTGATTCAGTTCTGTCTGTAGTTTTGGCTCAGTGTGATTCAGTTCTGCCTGTAGTTTTGGCTCAGTGTGATTCCATTCTGCCTGTAGTTTTGGCTCAGTGTGATTCAGTTCTGTCTGTAGTTTTGGCTCAGAGTGTGATTTGATTCTGCCTGCACTTTTGGCTCAGAGCATGATTTGGTTCTGTCTGTAGTTTTTTCTCAAAGTTTGATTTGGTTCTATTTGTAGTTTTGGCGCAGAGTTTGATTTGGTTCTATTTGTAGTTCTGGTTTATAGCATGATTTGGTTCTGTCTGCAATTTCAACTCAGTGCATGGTGCTGCAAGGTGACGAGGTTCGGTCTATAATTTTGGTGCAGTGTGATTAATTTTTTTCTGTAGTTTTGGCTCAAAGTGTTGTTAGGTTTCAGTTTTAGCTCAGTGTTTTTCTGCATAGTAATTATAATCTGGTTTAATGTGTAGTGATGTTATGGACAGTGTAATACAGTGGACAGTGACCTGGGCCAGAAACTCAAAAGTAGCAGATTCGACGTGGAGATTGCTGCTGTATCCTGGCACAAGACAAATAACCTGAATTTCTTCAGAAAATATCCTATTAAACGGCTGCTGTGTTAAATAACAGTGTGTAGAAATGAATGCTGTGTAAGATACTCCAGATAAGATGCCAAAATGTAAAAGTGCTGTTAAACAACGAGGTCAGCTGCAGGGCTGATGAGTTTGCGAGTGTCTGGCTTTGTGTGCGTATTGCGTATGGTTGTTCCTGCGTGCGTAGTTGCCAATGTTAAATGAGGAGAGAACAAGAGGAGCTGATTCTGTACGAATGGTGTCATGGCTGAAACGGAAGTGTTGTATAATGGGTAAGGAACAGAGGTTCAATATCCCGGGTACGACACTGACATTGTAACGTCGAGCGAGGTATATATCCAGCTGCATAAATGGATTGCAATGTAAATGCTATGTAAAGAGGTTGTGTGAGTCGCTCCGGTTACGAACATCTGCTAAATGCCTGTAATGCAATATTATGTAATGCAATGAAATGTATAGTAATGTAATGTAATGTGATGAATAGTAATGTAATGTAATGTAATGTAATGAAATGTATAGTAATGTAATGTAATGTAATGTGATGAATAGTAATGTAATGTAATGTAATGTAATGTAATGTAACGTAATGAAATGGCCTCTCTGTATCCCCCTTTCTCTCTTTCCAGAGTGCAACGCGAACCACCGATAGGGAAAAACGATTGATGTGAGAGTGACAGAGGAAGGAGGAGAGAATGAGGAGAGGACGCAGGAAAGGGGCCACCAAGGACAAGGTGTTCGGCTGTGACCTGCTGGAACACCTGGCCGCTTCCAGCCAGGAGAGTGAGTTCCGCCTGTTACCTGTCACCTGCCACCTGTCACCTGTTACCTGTCACTTGTCGCCTGTCACCATCATGTGCATAAATTTACCACAATCGGGGGCGCTGTATGAGGGGGGTGGAGTTAGGACCATTCTAAGGGTCCTGACTGACAGGGGGCCCTCAAATTTAGAACATAGGATTTTCTAGAGCGGCGGGGGCCCAACGTGAGATATTTTTTACGAAGCCCAAAATCCATGGTGGTGCCCCTGCCCACAAATATGTGCACAGGTTAACCACAATTTACACAAATGTGCCGGTGTGCAACAGTTTACCGTTGCGAAATGTAACCCGCCACGTGCGCTGTAAATATACACCAGTCTGAAATGTGCCCTCTTAAGTGCCACATGAGAGTGCATGTTTTTTTCTCATGCACCTGTAACACACGACTTTATAGCACACCTCGTGCAATAAGGGCGCGGTCGCACGTGCGTGAAATTAACATCGGCAAACATTCGCCTCTCGTTCACTTCCATTCTATGCGAGCAAAGGGCCGAATAGAACATTCGCTTCCGACGGCGAAGCAAATTTCGCATCTTTTCTTCGTGCGGAGTGCAGCTTTGGTGAACTCTGACCAGCCTCAACCAATAGCAAAGAAGCGTGTGTGGTTGACCCTACTTGGCTGTAACTGGCTGTAGTTTTCTTAGTGAACCGCTCATGTGTGCCCAACAACCACAACCACTCAAACGGACTACAAACCAGCAAACTGATTTCCGTGTGCGTCACATCCTGCACTGCCCACATTCAGCACGGCAAGATATGAATTTCGCCTCGGGCAGGCGATGGTCATTCGCCTGCATTCGCACATGTGACTGTGACCTAACACTGATTTTTCCTCATTTGAACACCCATCTCTCTAAATATCTCCTCTCTCTCTCCTCTCTCTCTCTCTCCCTCCCTCCATCTCTCAGTTCCTCAGGTCTTGCGATCTTGCAGTGAGTTCATTGAGGAGTACGGCATTGTGGATGGAATTTACCGGTTATCTGGGGTTTCATCAAACACACAGAAACTGAGGTGCGTTTGTATGGGTGTGTGCATGCAGCAATGCATGTATCGGTGTGTGTATGCAGGAGTACGTCTTACAGTATGTTTGAGTGTGTGTGTGTGTGTGTGTGTGTATGCAGGAATATGTTTGTGTGTGTGTTTGTGTGTGTGTGTGTGTGTGTGTGTGTATGCAGGAATATGTTTGTGTGTGTGTTTGCAGGAGTACGTCTCACAGTATATTTTGAGTGTGTGTATGTGTGTGTGTATGCAGGACTATGTTTGCGTGTGTTTGTGTGTGTGTACACAGGAGTGAGTCTAACAGTATGTTTGCTTGTGTGTGTGTGTATGTATGCAGCAGTAAGTCTAACAGTATGTTTGTGTGTGTGTGTGCAGGTGTAAGTCTAACAGTATGTTTGTGTGTGTGTGTGTGTGCAGCAGCAGTAAGTCTAACAGTATGTTTGTGTGTGTGTGTGCAGGTGTAAGTCTAACAGTATGTTTGTGTGTGTGTGTGTGTGTAGCAGCAGTAAGTCTAACAGTATGTTTGTGTGTGTGTGTGCAGGTGTAAGTCTACCAGTATGTCTGTGTGTGTGTGTGTGTGTGTGCAGGTGTAAGTCTAACAGTATATGTGTGCATGTGTGTGTATATGCAGCAGTAAGTGTAACAGTATGTGTGCGTGTGTGTATGTGTATGTTTGCGCGTGCATGTGTGTGTGTGTGTGTGTATGTGCAGCAGTAACTCTAACAGTATGTGTGTGTGTATATGCAGCAGTAACTCTAACAGTATGTTTGTTTGTGTGTGGGTGTGAATGTGTATGTGTGTGTGTGTGTATGCAGGGTAACTCTGACAGTATGTGTGTGTGTGTGTGTGTGTATGCAAGGTAACTCTAACGGTATGTGTGTGTGTGTGTGTGTGTGTGTATGCAGGGTAACTCTAACAGTATGTGTGTGTGTGTGTGTGTGTGTGTATGCAGGGTAACTCTAACGGTATGTGTGTGTGTGTGTGTGTGTGTGTGTGTATGCAGGGTAACTCTAACAGTATGTGTGTGTGTGTGTGTGTCTATGCAGGGTAACTCTAACAGTATGTGTGTGTGTGTGTGTGTGAATGTGTGTGTAAATGGACTGCATTTATATAGCGCTTTTATCCAAAGCGCTTTACAATTGATGCCTCTCATTCACCAGAGCAGTTAGGGGTTAGGTGTCTTGCTCAGGGACACTTTGACACGATCAAACCGACAACCCTCCGACTGCCAGACAACCGCTCTTACCTCCTGAGCTATGTTGCAGGGTAATTCTAACAGTATATGTGTGTGTGTGTGTGTGTGCACGCAGGGCGGAGTTTGACGTTGAAGGAGTCCCAGACCTCACTAAAGAAGTGTACCGGCAGGATATCCACTGCGTGAGCTCCCTGTGCAAGGCCTACTTCAGAGAACTGCCCAACCCGCTGCTCACTTACCAGCTCTACGACAAGTTCGCTGTGAGCACATGCAGCCTCACCACGACACACGCACACATACATACTCATACACACACACACGTGCGCCCGCCCACATACGCACACACACACACACAGATTAAACCAATAAGTCTTAAAGAGGCAAGACGCCCTTATAAGATTAAACACGAACATGCTGCCTGTTCATTATAAGGAAACTATGTGATTAGTGCTCTACACAGGCAAACAATAAACAAACAGCATTATAACAACTTGCAAGGTGTTTCAACCCAACAGGTTTTTTTTCTGGGAATGCTCTTCTCCACCATTTGGAAACTAAAATGCACAAATGTTGCCATGTTGAGATGCTTGTAACTCTATCACTCACTCTCAACCGCCCCCCATCCCCAACCCTGCCTGTCACCTACCCCCAATAACTGCCCCCCACCCCCCTCCCAGGATGCAGTGGCTGTTCAGCTGGAGGAGGAAAGACTTGTGAAAATAAAAGAGGTGCTGAAAGACCTGCCTCTCCCCCATTACAGGTAAACTGCTCCCTCACTTACGGTTACAGTTTTTTTTGATTGCTAAGACACATTTAATGAAACAATTCCCCTTTTTCTCAAAACTATTAACACAATCCCAAAACTACATATCAATCAGTACAAACCTCAAACATCCATGCCAAACTCAAATTATCTTCTCAAAAACATATACTCTTCCATCAAAATTAAACTTTGCCTTCAAATGGCACACACAAGCCATCGAAAACACAGACAATGTAGATTACCCATAACACACCAGTGAGATAAATTCAAAGCACTACTGCAAAAACCTTTTATAGCAGTGCGTCAGGAGTTATTTTCTCCTGGTTATTCTACTTATTTTATGGTTTTCAGATTTTGATCTTTGCAATGTTACACTACTAACAAATGAGGGAGTGTGCAAATTTCCAAATATTTTATCTGTAGTACTGAAAAGTGATGCTGAGTGAAAAGTACTGCACAGTAACCACAACACAGTTGAAGGAACAAAAAAATGTAGTATTTTCAAAGGAGAGTAGCATTCATAAAAGGAACTCAGTATATGCAGCACTATAAACAAAAACAGCAATAAAATCTAAAGAACATATAGTCTGTAAATACACTTCAACATTACATAGACAGCATATCCTCTCACAGTAGTACAGCAGATACAATATATAACATTACAGTAAATTATAGTATCTGTTTTCTTGTCTGAAAGTATGGACAATGGATGCCACTGTGAAACGATTCAAGTTTGACTGAACTCTGTCCAGCTTCCCTCATCATCATACCATGCACCAGCACATGGTCAATCAAGGTGGCACGTATTTCGTCTGGGACAAATTGTCTCCTGCCTCTTCGTCTCCTTTGTCTTCCTGATCTTTGGACAGCTTGTCCATTTTGAGGATCCATTGTTCAAAAGCACATAGACGCAAACTGTGGCCCTATTTATTGATCCAGAGATTGTGACCGGTGTGTAAACAATTTTGCTGCCAAGTGTTTGCACCTAGAAAAAGGTGTGCTACCTGAGTTTAGGTTGTGATGACTTGAGTTAACTGTTTTGACTACTAGTGTTTGTTGCATGAGCACAGTGTGTAACCAGTGATCCACGAGAGCATTTGTTTGTAGAGATTTGCAAAAAAAGTTTAACAATTTGCAGCATGTGTTAAAACAAGTGAAAAGTGTTTATAGTTTTGAGAGATGTGTCGGTCCTCTGAGAACTGAAGTAATAATTTGGGAGTTTTTGCTAAAAGAACCAGTTTTAGTGTGTTAGCAATCGAGAAAAACTGTAAACACCTTGTGTGTCTGAACACCGAGTTTTATATCATGTACCGTTTATACGTGACGATGATGCGTCGTCAGCGTAATTAAATCCATGGCATTCGTGCACCAGGGCAGGCGCACCCCATCACCGATGACGATTGTAGCTCCGCCTAACGATCAGGCGCACCAATGAGTCGTCACAGCGGTGTTTTCGATGTCCTTTTAAGATGCTTCTCTTTATATGGTGTTCTTATTCCCGCCCTCAGGACCCTAGAGTATCTGATGCGTCACTTGGTGAAGATGGCCACTTTCGCCTCGCAGACTAACATGCACGCCAGGAACCTGGCTATCGTATGGGCACCCAACCTCCTCAGGTGAGAGAGAGAGGAGGGGGGAAGAGAGAGAGAGTGAGAGAGAGAGGGGGAGAGAGAGAATGGGAGAGGGAGAGAGAGAGGGAGAGGGAGAGAGAGAGGGAGAGGGAGAGGGAGAGAGAGGGAGAGAGAGAGGGGGAGAGAGAGAGAGAGGGGGGAGAGAGAGGAGGGGGGAAGAGAGAGAGAGGAGGGGGAGAGAGAGAGAGTGAGAGAGAGAGAGAGAGAGGAGAGAGAAAGAGAGGGGGGAGAGAGAGAGGAGGGGGGAAGAGAGAGAGAGACCGGGGGGGGAGAGAGAGAGGAGGAGGGAGAAAGAGAGAGAGAGAGCTGTGAGAATAATGTGAAAGAGCAGGAACAGTAGGAAGGGTGTGAGAGTGTTTGTGACCTCGCAGATCGAAGGACATCGAGGCGACGGGGCTGAACGGCACTGCGGCCTTCATGGAGGTGCGCGTGCAGTCCATCGTGGTGGAGTTCATCCTCACACACGTCAGCCAGGTCTTCTCCAGCCCAGGTACGTACCACACACACTACAAGGGCAATACACCTATGCATACTATACACACAAACACACACAATACAAGAGGAGTGTATATATATATATATGCACGCTATACACGCACATCCAGACACACACACACATACACACTATGACACAAACACACAAAAACACAGACACTACAAGCGCAGTATATATACACACACTGAGACAACACACACACACACACACACATGCAGACACACTCACACACGTACAGACACTACACCGACACGAACACACAAACATGCAAACGTACACACACGCAGACACACACACACACAAACGAGCAAACACACACAGACACACACACACTCACACACGTACAAACACTATACCCACACACACACACACACACACACTCACTTATACCTGCTCTGTCTCTGAAGGCCACACCCCCGAGAGAAGGCAGTCCCTCCCCTCTCCCTCGATCATGTCCAATCAGGAGGAGCCTTTTTTCAGAGCGATCCCACTGAACGTTCCGAGCGCGCTCGGCCCCGGGAACGGCCCCCCTGCCATGCGGTCGTATCACGCCATCATCGAGGGAACCGACAAGTATGCCCCCCCACCCCCCCCCGATGCTCACTATACACTGTGACCGTTGAGTGGTCCCGTTTTCCATGGCAACCTCTGTAACCATACCGAACGCTATAAGCAGGTCGTAAGCTCTGTAAAATACAGTGAGCAATGGGTCGTGACCTCTGACCTCCTTCTGCAGGAGGAAGGGGTCTCTGAAGGGCAGGAAGTGGAAGTCAATCTTCAATCTGGGAGGAAGACTCCAGGACCCCAGAAGGAAGAACAAAAGCCCCTGCAAAGGTACGAGTTTTGCTTCCACAATCTCATATGTCACCATGATTTTACAGTGACATACTGAAACGTTGAAAGGCGGTTTTTAACCGATATACTGAAACACCGAAAGGTGGTTCTTCGTCGATGTACAGGAACATTGTCTCGGATTCAATCAACATTTGTCTTTAAATTTGACCAACAACCCAAAGCAAGAAAAAGTTTATTTTCCTTCACAAACCTAGTTTGGCAAGATCAGCAAACCCTAAAGTGTAGTCGACGAAACCCGAGTTTGTGAAGAAAAAAAGTGTGACATTTGTGTCTACTTGCAAGTCACCGTTAAGGACGAATGTCAGTTGACCACAGGCAGTTGAAGTGCAGTTTTCCATTAAATGTTCTAAAAGGTCTGTATCCTTGCAGAGAAAGAACAGGGCAGTCTGAGGCCAGCCAAAAGTATGGACTCCCTCAGTTCTCTGCCCTATATGCCGGAAGGTACGAATGATCCTTTGGCTCCTTCCTCCTCATGCTCCTCTTCCTCATTCCCTCCATCCTCCGTAATTCCATCGGCCTTTCTTCTTTCCTTTTATATGCCTTCCTTACTCTCTTACTCTCCTCTAGAAATACTTCACAGTCACACCACATTGGTCAAACTTTTTGGTACTCAGGGAGCCACTCGTGGCTGCTCATACAGCAACCCCCACCCCCCCCCCCCTTGTTAATTCTGCTTCTGCCTCTTACTTCCCCCCAGGTACCAGACAGCACCCTTCCCTCTCTCCCCTAACCCAGCCCTCTCCAACCCTGGGCAGGGAGGCGGGGTCTACGGGCGGGGTCCTGGGCGGGGCAGTGGGTGGGGCGAGCAGCGGGTACGCGGTGACGTACCGGCGGGGCGGGGGGGCCTGCGTGAGCGTGGTCAGCGGAGGCGGGGTGCAGGGGACGTACAGCAGGCTGGATTCCGGAGAGGCCAACGAGGGCAGCCTGCCCCCCCAGCCCCGATCGCCGGGCATCACCAGCCGGGCGGAACGCCGCGCCGGAATGCACATCTCGGGGCCCTTCTCCGTCACCGTGCCGCTCCACATCACCTCCGGCCTCGCCCTGGGCGTGCTGCAGGGCGGGGGCCACAAGGAGGAGGGAGGGGCCCAGAGGGAGGAGGACGGGGCCCACAAAGAAGAGGGTGGGGCCCACAGGGAGGAGGACGGGGCCCACAAAGGAGAAGGTGGGGCCCACAGGGAGGAGGGTGGGGCCCACAGGGAGGAGGGCGGAGCCCACAGGGAGGAGGGCGGGGCCAACAAAGAAGAGGGTGGGTCCCACAGGGAGGCAAATGGTGGGTCTCATGCAGAGGAAGGCAGGGAAGGGAGGACAGCGGAAGAGAGAAAGAGGGACAAGAGCAGGGAGGATGAAGTGGAGGGAAAGAAAACAGAGGTGAACAGGTCAGAGGAGGGCAGTGGAGAGGAAGGCAGGGGAGAGGAAGGGACGACGGAGGGTTTCTTGGTGGAGGAGACAGAGCCAGAGGAGGAAGCTCTCGCTGAAGAGGACCAGGACTATATGGGTGAGTAAGAGGAGCAAAACTAATAAGTGGATTAGTTTATTAACACTGACTCTGTTTGATTGCAGTAGTTTCCACGGTAGAAGCGGAATAGTTCATTAATACCGACTCTGTTTGATTACAGTAGTTTCTATGGTAGAAGCGGAATGGTTCATTAACACTGGCTCTGTTTGATTACAGTAGATTCTATGGTAGAAGCAGAATGGTTCAGTAACACTGGCTCTGTTTAATTACAGTAGATTCTATGGTAAAAGCAGAGTGGTCTAGTTTCTGTGGTAGATATGGAAAGATTCTGTAACAGTAACTTGTTGTGCAGATATGAGAAGGGTATTTCCCCTAGAGGACTCGCAGCTCCCTCTAGACTTCCAGGACACGTTTGGTTTCCTTGACCTCATGGACAGCAGTGCCTACAACCAGGTTTGTGTGTGTGTGTGTGTGTGTTTGTGTATGGATGACTGTGCATGTGTGGATACGTATGTGTGTGTGTATGTATGCATGACTGTGCATGTGCGTGTGTGTGTATCAAGGTTATTATAATTTTTTTCTCCATTAGTTTTTATTTATATACTAGTTTGGAATTTCTATTCCAGTTCAGTTTAGTTGCACTTTATTTGAGGCCCTCTGTGATAATTTTCATTATTTTTATTTTGGAGATGCCTAAAAATGTTTTTAAATGAAAAATATAACACTAAAATAATAAGGAAATTATCATCGTTTTATCATTTTTTATTTTACACTATTTATTCCAGTCAGTTTATTTTTTGTTTCGCGAAGAAGCATGTTTCTTATTTTTATTTTAGTTTTAAAATATCTGCTCATTCTCTTTTCGTTTTTTGCACAAGCACAGTTTTGCGTGTTTGTGTGTTTGTGTGCATGTGCCAGTGTCTGCCCTTTTTGTGCAGATTTCTGTGTGCATGTGTGCATTTGAGTGTGTATGTGTGTGTGCTTGTCTTTATGCACATAAAACCCTATTCCTCAACCGTACGATATCTGGTTTAACATACAACTACATACAGTTGTGTTACATGTGCTTGATTGATTGATTTACTGATTGACTTGTGTTTCTCTTTTGCAGGCGAATGAATTCTCAGTGGAGCCCCCTTGCTATGAGGAGGAGGATGACTATGAAGGAGAGTTCGGTTACCAAGGAGACGCCCCCTCCATTGTGACCTTAGAGCTCCCGGCTCAGCTCCCCCTGACTCACAGACCTCTGACCTCCGACCCCCACGGGCATCCCTGTAAGTCTCACAGCCTGCCTTACCAGTCCCGCCCCTTCCAGCCTGCTCTCTCCTCCACTTCCTCCTCAGAGGACGAAGAAGACGAAGAGGAGGGAAGCGACGAAGAGGACATGTTGTTCTACAGTCTGCCCTCTAGTCTGCAGTTCCATGTGACGAAGGGGGGTGAGGAAGACGCGCACAAAATGGCGGACGCTGATGCCCGTCCTGCTGCAGGCTTACCTGCACAACAAGAGCTGAACACCAATGCCAGCACCAGCCGCAGCATCAATGCCATCAGCAGTGTCAATGCCTCTGGCCAATCAGAGGGTGAACTGGATGGCGTGGATGGCGATTGGCTGGTGGTTCTGGCCAAACCTGGGGAGATTGGGGACGATGGCACAGAAGAAGAGGACAGCCTGGAACTGAAGAAGAAGATGGAGGAAGAGGGAGAGACTCCTGAAAATACAGCCAGTGGAGAAAGTGTCCAGGCAGTTGCCCTGACAGACACAAATGGTCTCGGGTAAGTCTGTGAAATGAAACAAAAAAACAACAACAGCACTGTAGCAGGGAAGAGGAATGTATTGAAGGCTTTTCTGTCTTTAAGCAGTGTGTCTAAAGTGCTGCATATTGGCTGCTCTTAACTAATTCAATAAAGAAATGTGATTCTGTGTAGGGATCAGTGTAAATGTGATTCCCTATGGAGATAAGTGTTAATAATGTAATTCCCCCAGTAGAGATCAGTGAGGAATGCATACACTGGAAGTTATAGGAGAGCAGGTAGTGTATGCAAAAGAAGCAGGCACAGGATGTCAACAGGCACAAGAGTAGCCAAAAGGTAACAGGAACAGGAAGTAAACAGGCACAAGAGCAGCCAAAAGGTAACAGGAACAGGAAGTAAACAGACAAAAGAGCAGCCAAAAGGTAACAGGAACAGGAAGTAAATGCTGCAGTCCAGCTGTCGATTACTGCACTAATCCCGGGCTGATCATGGGTTCTCCGTTCTGACCCTTGCCTCTGTTTTCACAGATGTGGCGAGGGAGAATCTGGCTTTGCAGTAAGTGAAGATCAAGAGGAATATGAAGATCACTGTGGCCCAGAGCAGAGGGAGAGAGACCATACAGCTGAACACAGTGCCACAGAGCAGAGTGAGAGAGACCATGCAGCTGAACACAGTGCCACAGAGCTGAGTGAGAGAGACCATACAGCTGAACACCGTGCCACAGAGCAGAGTGAGAGAGACCATACAGCTGAACACAGTGCCACAGAATGCAAAGAGAGAGACCATGCAGCTGAACACCATGCCAGAGAGCAGAGCAAGGGAGACCATACAGCTGAACCCAGCACCACAGAGCACAAAGAGAGAGACCACGCAGTTGAACACAATGCCACAGAATGCAAAGAGAGAGACCACGCAGCTGAACACAGTGCCACAGAGCAGAGCAAGGGAGACCATACAGCTGAACCCAGCACCACAGAGCACAAAGAGAGAGCCCACGTAGCTGAACACAGCACCACAGAACCCAAAGAGAGAGACCACACGGCTGAACAGACTCCCACAGAGCACAGTGAGAGAGACCATGCAGCTGAACCCAGCACCACAGAGCACAAAGAGAGAGACCATGCAGCTGCACACAGCACCACAGAACCCAAAGAGAGAGACCACACGGCTGAACAGACTCCCACAGAGCACAGTGAGAGAGACCATGCAGCTGAACCCAGCACCACAGAGCACAAAGAGAGAGACCACGCAGATGCACACAGTGCCAGAGAGCAGAATGAGAGAGACCACACAGCTGAACATCCAGAACCCAAAGAGAGAGACCACGCAGCTGAACTCAGCACCACAGAGCACAGAGAGAGACTGCACAATGACACTGGGCCAGAGAGCACAGCCGAGAGTCACCACGGAAGCCCGGAGGACCCAGAGGGTTGCCATGGTGACTCAGTGAGCGGAACCAAAGCGGCAGCAGAATTGATGGAGTGCAGTGAGAGCCCCGAGCCCTGTCCTCTGCCCCTCCCAGAACCCCCATGGGGGCCACACACCTGCGCTCACCTGTTTCCGGAACCACCCACTACTACACCTGGTGAGCAAGAGGACACCTGCAGGGAGGAAGGGGGAGAAAGAGAGCTGGAGGGTGGGAGAGAGGGAGGGGGAGAGGATAATACAGAGAGCCACAACCAGCTAGATGTGCAGGAGAAAGAGAAAAGGAAGGAAAAAAGGGAGGAGAGCCAAGAAAGGAAGGTAACATCGGGAGGACCGGAGGAGGGGAGAGGAGAGAGGGATCTCAGAACAGAGGGAGAGAATGTACAGAAGCACGAGGCCCAGGTGAACGAAAGAGAGAGGGATGAGGAGCGCAGTAAGGGAGGAGAGGAAGACAGAGGGCAGGGGGCGACGCAGGGGAGGAGTGCCAGGGAGGAGGGACGGAGGGAGGGGAGATCTCCTGTCGTGGGGCCGAGCGTGGCCAGAAAGCTGGTTCGCTCCAAACAGGTCACGCCCAAACTGCACCAGGCCAGGGCCGTGCCCGTGGTCCCGCCCAAGCCGCAGCTCTGCAAACTGACCGCCCTCTCCCTGCGACAGCAGAGAGAGAGGGAGAGAGGGAGGGAGGGAGCGGGGGACAGGGACGGAGAGAGGGCGCCGACCGGAGACGGGGAGAAAGAGGAGCAGAGGAGAGGAGAGGCGGAGAGAGAAAAGGGCGGGGAGGGGGAGGAGGAAAACCAGGGCGAGGTGGAAAGATTGGGGGAGGACGGGAGAAGCGTGGAAAAGGAGACGAAGAGGAACAGCGGGGTCAGCGTGTGCTTCGATGTGGCTGTCGCCAGGGCGACAGAGAGGAGGGGGAGAGAGAGGGAGAGAGGAAAAGACGGACAGGTGGATGGCAGGAGAGGGGCAGAAAAAGACTGAGGACGGCGAGAGGAAAAAGAACAGGAAAAGTTGATGGGAATGAGAATGAGCAGAGGTGATGAAACGGATAGAAGGGAACATGGAGACAAAAGGAGAAAGAGAGAGAGAGAGAGAGATGAAAGGAGGGCAAGTGAGAGAGAGAGAGAGAGAGAGCAGAGATAGTGTTTGGTGCAGATGGGCCAGGATAGTATGAATATACAAACGTACACAGCTCAGATATAATTAACATAACCTTCTCTCAAATCTAAATAACACATTCCACACATTAAACTATAATAATAATAATAATAATAATAATAATTATTATTATTATTATTATTATTCCTTTAAATATCACATTCTATGGTATTAAATACACTGGCGCTGAAATCTAAATATAAAAACTCAGTACAGAAGTCATCTTCACCTGGTTTAAATAGAAGCAGGTTGATTGCTGATTTACCTGTGGCATCTCGCCTCAATGGTGTCTTTCCTGTGAAAAGTAAGGGCGCACACAAGCATCTTTAAACAGCTTTCAAAAGTGTGCATTTTCACAATCGGTAAACTGAATGTTCTAACAATGACAACGACGTGCATTCACACGGTGGCAAAAATAGGGAACTTTCTAAATGGTCTTTACGGTCACTCCACTCTGTGCCAAAAAGCTGATTATGTAATATTTTAATTTTACCAGTCTTAAATGTTGGAGATTCTATTAAACATGTGCAGTATTTTTCCGTATGCCAGTTCGCAGAACGAGCAGCTCCATAGCTCTGATGGCAGTCTTCGCCACTCCTTTGGAGCTGTTCAGTTATGTCGATCAGTGCATTTTTATAGCAGCGTGTTCTGTTCTATAAGATATACACTTTAAATATCAATTCTTAATTACATGTTTGTTCTTACTGTAAAATGTGTAAAAAAAAAAAAGATGTATTTTCAGAACTGTTTTGCGTTACAAATATTGTGCTTCCCTATACAGTAAAATGCTCAGTGTTAAATCAAGTTTTCCAGAGTTAATATGGTGATACTTTTGTCCCTGTTGTACTTATATGTACTCTGCTAGAGTCGAATTAACCATGGACATTTTACTGCGTAGCGACTCAAACTCCTGTTCAAGCAGCTTCAAAAGTAAAAAGAATAAAATATATTTTCCCACAAAAGTTTGTGTTTTTGTACATTTTACTGTGTTTATGCACCGCTATTTGATAATATTTACAGCTGTAGGCTATAACAATCAGCGGAAACGTGGTTCGAGGCCACGAGCCTACTCGTGTCTACAGTAGAGTCCAGTATTCCAAACGGGACCTCTGGCAGGAAGCTCGTCTCTTCCGGTCCAGAAGGTGGCAGCAGTGTGCACGCCGTCATACACTCAGTTAATACTAAATAGAAGAAGAACCTGCCCGGAAGTAAACAGTCCTATTTTGACTGTTGTGTACAACGCAAATGTCTGCAAATGCTACAAGCTACTTACATTTCAAGTACTGCTTCGTACCTTTAGTTGTTAACGGTTTACATCGCTTATTTTGTGGTGACCCAACGAGACCAGGGGGTGAAGGGTGTACTGCCATTCGAAAAAAAAAATGTCGAACAGCATTAATTTCCATACACAACTGACTTCCATCATGGAGATATTAACCAAAGCAGCTGTAGCAGAAATTACCAAACTTGTTGACGAAAGTTATGCTGTTTTACGCTTCCAAGTGTACAGATGTCAAAATGAGAAAGACTTGCTGAAGAGAAAACTACAACTGGCTGAGCGCGAGCTGCGCGTGGCACGAGGAGCTAGGGCGCATGGCTGTTCTAATGAAAATCTCCCTGTTGGACTGCAGGTGTACGGTTGTTTATCCGGTAAGGCAACTGGCTAGCGAGAGAATTAATTGGTTATTTGAGTTTAGAAATAAATGAAAAGTATGGCTATGGTTTCAGCACGCGCAGTATGTAAAATACACTAATTGGCTTGACGTTGCAAAATACAGACTACTAATCTCCACAGTGCACTCTTTATACTTAGTTACGCTATTAATATTTTTTTCCATTGTCTCTTTTCTGCATTCTGACCAGATATACTTATTTATGATTCAAGAAACCATTTATAATGTGTTGTTTTGATCTCATTAAGTGGATCAGATTTTTGGTTAAATTTAATCCTGATTATATTTATTCTGATTTCCTCCATGGGAACTGTAGAAGGGGGTGCTGATTATGGAGAGAAACCTCCCTTTGATCAGAAGCTGTTTGTAAAGGACTGTGACCCACAATGCACATCTGAAGGAGGGGAACAGGTAACACAGCCCACACCTGTAGAAGATGGGAAGAAACCGGACACAGAGCCCACACCTGCAGGAGACCCAGTGGAGCTGAGTGAGCAGCACAGGTGTGAACACAGTGACGAGGAGCTCAGTGGACTGGAGTTTGTGGTGAAGGCAGAGCAAGAGGAAGAGCATGTAGCCCAGAGACTGGATCAGACAGGATGTGAACGCAGTGCAGGAAGACTCAACAATCTGGGCTCTGAGTATGTAATGTATGAGAGAGACAGTCAGCTGTGGACTTCCTTTACACAAGAGGACAGTGACATAGAGACTGATGATCCAGTTTGTTCTAACACTACAGCACAGTGCTCACAGAATCTGTCAATTCACACACAGCTACAACATGCTCCTGCCACCATGGAAGTCTCTGGAAACACACTGTCCTCTTTTGGGCCTTCATATGTTGAGGAGTTTGATAAGATGAGTGAGAAGCCACCTGTTTGCAGGGAGGACCTCAGATCAGAGGCCATTCACACACAGCAGGGTCAGTACAGAGAGAGACTTGTGCACACAGTGGAGAGAGAGAATCAGACATTACTGCCTCAGCAGCAGCAACATGGACCCTCAGTAAAACACATGAGAGGCAGCGAGAGCCCAGCCCAGCTACACTCAGGCTCTCAATATGAGACCAGCTCTACTCTGAGTTCCAGTGCTTTCAGTGCTGGGAAGAAGGGCAAGACTGATGGACAAGCTGACTTTGGAAAGAAACCGTACATTTGTACACATTGTGGGAAGGGTTTTGCCTACTTCAGTTGCTATAAAGTACATCTGCGAAGTCACACCGGAGAGAAACCGTACGGCTGCGCACAGTGCGGAAAGAGGTTCACTCAGCAAAGCAATCTCACAAAGCATGAGAGCGTTCACGGTGGAAATAAACCCTTTGACTGCTCCCAGTGTGGGAAGAGCTTCCGATATCGCTCCATTCTGACCCTTCACCTGAGAATTCATTCGGGCGAGAGGCCATTCCACTGCGCACAGTGTGGAAAGAGTTTCGCTCAGTCCTCTCATTTTAAGAGACACCAGCGATCTCACATGGGCAAGAAACCATACGGCTGTTTTTGAAAAGGTTTGAGTGTTCTAAGTTTCTCTCCAGTTTTATTAATCTCAATATTTACTTTCATTTCCCACCCGAAGGGCAAAAATTGTTCTGTGCCTCACAAGTTTACTTTGTAATCTTGAAAATGCTCTCATATTCACACTGGAGAGAACCTCAGTGTCATTTTAACTGTGTCATGCGACAAATCATTCGCAAAAATGTCTCCTGCATCGGTTGTCCGTTTGAGTAACTTTATTTTAGTGAAGAGAAGCATACTGCAATATGGATCTAAGGCCGGAAACATACCCTACATAAGTACACAAACTTGGATGCTTCTGGCTACGCAAAAAGTTGATTTCACACGTGGTTGTGTTCTAAAATGTATCACCTGGCATTCTTAACGCAATGCACACGTGAACTACAGTGTCAATCATTGTACTAAGATGCACTAATAGCAGGCAACAACATGATGAAGCAGTCTTAATCAGCTTAACTGAACATTCTAATGCTGATGTAACAATCACTATTGGTAATTGAAAGCAATGGAGTTCTAGAACGCTGGCTTAGAATGTGGAAAAAACATTCCAATAGACCTGCTCTTCAAAGGGGTTAAACCCTTGGTTGAGAGAGGACTCAGAATTCAGATTACACCAATCCTGAACTTGAGCACAGCAAGGGGGATTTTTAAAAATTGGTATTTTGAAAGAGGCAACCAATTTTCATTGTGAAGAGAGCCCATTCCGATCTGATTTCCAGGCGTCTTTAATGAAAACAGCCAAGTCATCGAGAAGGCACCATGCTGCACATATTTCGTAATGAAGTCAAACTTGGTCTTTAAAACCTCTCCTGTATGTCTCTCTGTGTGTGTATGTGTCCTCAAATTCTATTTTTAAATAACTCAATAAATAATTTTTGTGTTGCCAGGAATGATTGTGTTTTCTGCACCCATGGCTCCTGTTGCATTATTTATTCCTGTTGTATGACCTCATTTGTTATAAGCTTAAAATGCTTCTGTATGAGTGCCATTTCATGTAATAAACGTGGACCGTGGCATGTGTCATCAAATACTCACCAGAGTGAAAAGGCAGTTGAATTGTTTTGTCATTTTTGCCTCACTGCCTTAGTTGTAGAGCTGCACTAAACTCTTTTACATTATATTCCAGGCATTTAGCAGAAGCTCTTATCCTGAGCGACTTACACAACTTTTACATAGCATCCATTTATACAGCTGGATGTATACTAAAGCAATGCATGTTAAGTACCTTGCTCAAGGGTACAATGGCAGTGTCCTACCCAGGAATCGAACCTGTAACCTTTAGGTTGCAAGACCAGTTCCATACCCATTACACTACACTACTATTACACTCCCATTTACATTTTTTAACATGTAGATAGATCGCTTACAGGCTACAGGAGGTGATTCATGTGGGAGTCAGGTCTTTAAACTCTGATCAAGTGTGACATCACCCTGACATTTTCCTCTAGATTTACAATCAATCATACTGTGAACAGGTGTTTTGCTTTAACATGCTATGCATTTTTACAGGTCTGGCAGTTTAAAGTAGCCAAGTACAAATAACTATTTGTCCCAAGTCTGCTTATTTAGTAGTCGCCTTACTATGCAAGCCGTTATCCTTAAATAAATGAGGATTTAGCCCCACTGCTAGTCCATTTTTATAGTGACTCTACTTCAGGTGGTATTAGGTATGTACACCTGGATGACATCATAACAGACAGGTGGTCCGTCACTTTATGTCAACCTGTGACACGTGGCCTATAAATGGCAGGTGGCCTAAATGTTTTTATTTTAATTTTATTTTTTATTATTGCAAATTGGATATACACAAAAACAAACAGCCAGGCAATACGTTCACATAAAGACCTCAAACAAGGTACACAAACCCACAATTTTAACAGCTCATTATTTAAAATTTTTTAAAATATATATTGTATATATTGCTTGGTTGCATTTTTAAAGATAATAAAGATTTTCTATTGCTGAATCTGGAATTATGAATATGGAATTTGATTAAAATAAGAATAAATGTCTGACCAAAGACGCTTTAAACAGGAGCAGTGCTGAAATGTAACTAAAAGCCGAGATACTTTGAGGTGCGACTGTTTTCCATTGATTACGACAATTCGTCTCCGCTGACTCCTCCCATGTGTTCGATGAAATAGGAACAAGGGAAACAGTTCCGGATGAGGGCATTTTCATGTTTCAGATTTATTGCGAACTGAAACAAATTTGTAAGCTAAACAAGCAACTCGTTGACCGGCTTCCCTACATGTCTTTGGCAACAAAATAGACTGCATACATACAGAATTTAAAGCAGGCTGCGTGAGATTGCGAGGGAAAATGACGAATTTCTTGGACATTCATGCAGAGTTAGCCTCCATCATGGACATTTTGGCAAAGTCTGCGGTGGCTGAAATCAGCAGACTCGTGGACGATGGTGCCGCGTTGTTACGGTTGGAAATTTCTCGGAGCCACAGGGAGATTGCAGTGCTGAAGAGGAACCTTCAGCTGAAGGAGAGCGAGCTGCAGACCGCGCGACGACTCCAAGAGCGTTTTTCGCAGGGTCGGTCCCTTTCTGTTCCGGTTTGTAGCGTACAAGGGACTGAGAGAGGTGAATTACTTATGTTGAACCTCTTGGGAACGCTGAGTGGCTCATGTATGGACTTATGTTTGTTACTGGTGATACTCTGTAAGTTTTTTAAAAGCTTGATTCACATGTGAAATGAAACGTTTGCCTGGAATGTGTTAAACTTTGCTGCATATTCATGCCGTATAGTCATGAATTGATACGATTATTTCTTAAAATAATTATTTAATGGATTCTTTGGACCAAAAAGAAAATTCAGTTTTTAACCACATTGGTATTGAATTTTTATCAAACATTCATTTTCAAATAACTCTTTCAGAGCGTGAACGGTCTCCCATTGCAGAGAAAGTTCTTAGTCAGGAGTGGAGCTTCAGACTAAGAAGAGGAGAACAAACATGTGTGCAAGAGGTGGACATGCCTTTACAGTCCAGCATCATGAGGAACCAGGTGAGCTCTGAGAGAAAGAGAGAAAATTGCAGACCCAAATCTGAGGTAAAATTCTGAGTAATCTGTTGGCTCTTCTGTTACAGCATGCAAACATGGAGAAGGTCCGGCCTGAACCAGTACTTATTAAGGAGGAGAGACTGGAAGACAACAGTGACCCACAGCCCACACCTGGAGGAGAGGAACAGGTAGTGCAGCCCACACCTGCTGCAGTGGAACATGACAATGAGCCCACACCTGTGGAACATGGGAAGAAACAGGAAAAAGAGCCCATACCGGTGGGAGACCCAGAGGAGCTGAGTGAGCAGCACAGATGTGAACACGGTGATATGGAGTTCAGTGGACTGGAGTTTGTGGTGAAGGCAGAGCAAGAGGAAGAGCATGTAGCCCAGAGACTCAGTCAGACAGGATGTGAACACAGTGCAGGAAGACTCAACAATCTGGACTCTGAGTATGTAATGTATGAGAGAGACAGTCAGCTGTGGACGTCCTTTACACAAGAGGACAGTGACATAGAAACTGATGATCCAGTTTGTTCTGACACTACAGAACAGTGCTCACGGATTTTATCGGTTCACACACAGCTACAGAACTCTCTTGCCCCCGTGGAAGTATCTGGAAAAATGCTGTCCTCTTTCGGAGTGGGTGCGAAGTCGTCTGTGTCTGTTCGCAGCGAGGAGCTCAGGTCAGAGGTCATTCACAGACCGCATGGTCAGCGCAGAAAGAGACTGGGCTCACCGACCAATGAGGACGTTGTGTCACAGCAGCAGCAGCCCCAGCCCCAGTTTTCAGAATTGAACCCCGATGCCCCCGACAGGGACCGATATGCCCCCCAGGCCCGAGCGGAGATGAGAGGAAAGCCCCACAGGAGGGCGGGGACGGGAGAGAAGCGCTTCAGCTGCGCGCAGTGCGGCAAGAGCTTCACCACCCGCTTCTACCTCAAGATACACCGGCGCATCCACACGGGAGAGAGGCCCTTCAACTGCGCGCAGTGCGGCAAGAGCTTCTACTGCACGTCTCACCTGACCTCGCACCAGAGGTCTCACACGGGGGAGAAGCCGTACAGCTGCGACGAGTGCGGAAACTCGTACTCGCACCTGAACTCCCTTAAGCTGCACTACAGGGTCCACGCGGACGAGCGAGAGCTGGGCAGCGCATGAATGACGCTGGAGGACGCTGTGCTTAAAAATGCAGCGCTGCCATAAGTTCTGGTGGTCGGTTCGGGGGATGAATGAAGACCGTTGTTTTTTTTTCCCTCATCGTTTTGTAATTTCCAGTCCTTGCTGGATTTAATTAAAAAAAATGACATCTTTTTGACTCTACAAGTTGTGGTTTTTGAGCTATCCGAACTGTTTTCTTTATGCCTTTTTTTGGAGGGGGTGGGGGTAATACATACAGATAAAAAATACAAATATTTAGGCCTATTAAATAAATATGGAATCTTAGAAACCTATCCAGACATGTTTTCCCTATGGATGTACTGTATGTTTTTGGGTCAGAATTTGACCAAATAAGTACAGTACCCATCTGCTAATGGTATGTGTCACTTCCATGTGACATATAAGCTTTGAATGGCCACATTCTCTTCAGATTAGATGAAAAAAACACAGGGCTTGAAATAATTTAGGAAACACAAGGTATTGTTTTGGAACAGGCCTCGAGCTTGTTTATTTTGTGTGAGCTGAGATACAACAAAAAATATTGGCTAACTTCCTCATTTTGATATCAATACTTTTAGTGGCAGGCCTAGATTTAGCCAATTTTAATTAATACGTTATAGACAGTGCTTTTATGCGTGAGTAACGTGGCATTTTTGCACACTTAAAACGTGTTTTTGTTGCGATTGTTATGTGAATGAAAGCTAATAAGCAATATATAAGCGCATACGTAACACATCAGTACAGTAATCGTCACTAGTTTGCGTCTTGTTGATGACCCGGAAATAAAACATTGTTGTGTGTTACCTTTAAGTTCGGTCGGGCAATCCGATTCATGACTGAGCTATAGTTGCTCATGTTTTAGTCATTCTTTGATTCATGCTTTTTAAGTTACATTAATAAAGTCGGCAGGGTTTTATGAACCAATTACTTTACTGTAGTACCTATGTGATGTGAAGTGGTCGTAAACATGTCTAACTGTGTTAATTATCAGGCACAAATAGCTTCTATCATGGACATACTAAGTAAGGCAGCCGTGGCCGAAATAAGTAAAGTTGTTGATGACGGATTTGTCTTACTGCGCTTGGAAATGTGTCGAAAAGAGAGCGAGATCGAATCGCTGAAGATGAAAGTACAATCCCTGGAAAGCGATCTGAGGACAGCAGGAAGACACGGAGAGAAGGCGCCTGTTTACAGTCGCTCCGTACGTCTTGGGATAAAATTGAGAAGAGCCGGGGAAAGTATGTGTTTAAAAACAAATTGGCTGCCTGTTTGCATTTATCTTAATTTATTCCGAGTGCTTTATTGGTTCACAAGGCAGTCATATAGGAAGGCATGGACTTTGTGTTAACTACAGCATCATTGTTTAATAATGACCTATGACGTAACTATTACTGGATTACTCGTAATCAATTGTAGCCTACGAATGTCCGGTGGCTAACGTCGCCGGTGAATAGTGGCCGAATGCAATATATTAACATTTCTAGCGAGCTGAATGTTGGCTACACACGAGCAGAAGTCGACCTAGCTCTATACACGACTATTCCCCCACAATTTACTCACCGTAACTACTTCCAGTGGTCTCATTACGAAGGAGGTGTACACGTTTAAGCGAAATGGTACTCAGCTTGTTCTGTGGTGCGGGAGTAAATCGTTTTAATTATTGTATTAGAACGATTTACTGTAGTGTAGTACAGTTGATCAGTCTGTTCGTGTTTCGTCACTGGAGTTATAGGTGGCAATACTGGTTATGGAGAGGGGACTACTTTTGAACAGAACCTGTTTGAAAATAACTTTTCTGCATTCTGACCAGATATACTTATTTATGATGAATGAAATATATTATGTTGTTTTGGTTTTCTTGAGTGCATCACATTTGGTTGTAGGGTGAATAATCCTGATTATATTTATTCTGATTTCCTCCATGGAAACTGTAGAAGTAGGTGCTGATTATGGAGAGAAACCTCCCTTTGATCGGAAGCTGTTTGTAAACGACTGTGACCCACATCCCACACCTGCAGCGGAGGTACAGGTAACGCACCCCACACCTGTAGACGATGGGAAGAAACCGGACACAGAGCCCACACCTGCAGGAGAACCGAAGGAACTAGGTGAGCAACACAGGTGTGAACACGGTGATGATGAGCTCAGTGAAGCGAGGAGTGCGGGGTGAAGGTCGAGCAAGAGGAAGAGCATGTAGCCCAGAGCCTCAGGATGTGAACACAGTGCAGGCCCAGTACAGCTGATGGGGTGTGAGCAGAAGTTGGCGCTAGGGTGATGCAGGCCCAGGTCTATTTGATGCCTTGTGGTGAGGAGTTTGAGGAGATTGTGATGTGACAATGTGTATCCACCTCAATGTGTCGTTTTCGTTTTAAAGACACTACATTTGTGTGACCGAGCTATTGCAAATCATGAAAAAGATTTCTTAATGGAAAAAAAAAGTGTGACACCTGTACTCTTCTATCCTAAATTTGGGGTGATGGTTTTTTTTTCTGCAGAAAGAGTCTTTGGGCAGGAGTGGAGCTTCAGTCTGAGGAGAGATGGAGAACCTGCAGGTGTGGAACAGGTAGACTCACCTTTACAGTCTGGAGTCACACAGAACCAGGTGAGCTCTTCTTTGCTGTTCATTAGGAACCAGATCAGCTCAGGTGTTTTATGTGCACATTAATGCTGCTAAATTAGCTTTTTTTTTTGACAAAAATTCACAGTTCTCGCCTACTGCAGTGAGTGAGTGAGTGAAAAATGGCTGGATTGACACAGACTCAGATTTTTTGGGCAACATTCACAATAATCTCTTGGCTTCTCTGTTACAGTCTGCACACATGGAGAAGGTCAGGCCTGAACCAATTCTTATCAAGCAGGAGAGCCTGGAAGAGGACTTGTGTTACAGAGACCCACAGCCCACACCTACAACAGAGGAACAGGTAACACAGCGCACACCTGTAGAAGATGGGAAGAAACTGGATACAGAGCCCACACCTGCAGGAGACCCAGAGGAGCTGAGTGAGCAGCACAGGTGTGAACACGGTGATGAGGAGCTCAGTGGATTGGAGTTTGTGGTGAAGGCAGAGCAAGAGGAAGAGCATGTAGCCCAGAGACTCAATCAGACAGGATGTGAACACAGTGCAGGAAGACTCAACAATCTGGACTCTGAGTATGTAATGTATGAGAGAGACAGTCAGCTGTGGACTTCCTTTACACAAGATGACAGTGACATAGAGACCGATGATCCCGTTTGTTCTAATGCTGCAAACCAGTGCTCACAACGTCTGTCAATTCACACACAGCTACATCATGCTCCTGCCACCACGGAAGTCTCTGGAAACACACTGTCCTCTTTTGGGCCTTCATATGTTGAGGAGTTTGATAAGATGAGCGAGAAGCCGTCTGTTTGCAGCGAGGAGCTCAGATCAGAGGCCATTCACACACAGCAGGGTCAGTACAGAGAGAGACTTGTGCACACAGTGGAGAGAGAGAATCAGACATTACTGCCCCAGCAGCAGCAGCAACATGGACCCTCAGTAAAACACATGAGAGGCAGCGAGAGCCCAGCCCAGCCACACTCAGGCTCCCAGTATGAGACCGGCTCTTCTCTGAGCGCCTGCGCTTTCAACGCCAGGAGAAACGTGCCTTTAAGAAGGAGTGGCATCGGAGAGAAGCGGTTCATCTGCTCATTCTGTGCAAAAAGATTTGATAGATTAAGCCACTTGGAAAGACATCGGCGAATTCACACAGGCGAGAAACCCTTCAGCTGTCTCACCTGCGGGAAGAGCTTCTCACAGAAAAGCAGCCTTCAAGGGCACCAGCGGGTACACACAGGTGAGAAACCGTACGGCTGTTCTTCCTGTGGAAAGACTTTTTCCTGCTCGTCTAACCGCAATGCCCACCAGTGTGACACGTTCGGCAGAGAGTATATCTGTTTCATTTGTGGGAAGACCTGCTCCGATTTAAAGACGTTCAACGTGCATCAGAAACTTCACACAGAGAAAATATTTTTCTGTACTTAATGTGGAAGATTTGATATCATACCTCAAAACTGCCTTCTTTGTGCTTACAGTGCATGTAATGTGCATTTGGGGCGACATAGCTCAGGAGGTAAGAGCGGTTGTCTGGCAGTCAGAGGGTTGCCGGTTTGATCCCCGCACTGGGAGTGTTGAAGTGTCCCTGAGCAAGACACCTAACCCCTAACTGCTCTGGTGAATGAGAGGTATCAATTGTAAAGTGCTTTGGATAAAAGCGCTATATAAATGCAGTCCATTTACCATTTGGATTAATGAATGAATGAATGAAACATTGCATTTATACAGCACTGTTCCAGACGCTCAAAGTGCTTTCTAGTGATCAGGGGGAAACTCACCTCGACAAGCATCAGAACGCTCACCACACATCAGGTGGAGAGGGAGAGAACAATTTCTGACCAATTTGGGCGTGTATATAACATGTGTTGTAAGCCTTTGCTACCTCTTTTAATAAAGCCATCTTAGAGTGTAGATGTATTGGTAAATTTCCGCTTATGACTCCAAAGTTAGCGTATGACCTAATAATTGAGTAGAACATCCTGAGAAAATGTTTAACTTGTAGTGTGTTGAAGTTAGTTTTTTCTCCTTGTAGCAATTGCATTCTTTATCTAAAATGGTAACTGATAATTTAAAGTGCGGTGTGTGTTGATACACTTTTTATATGACGCTGTTGATATGTTTATACATATTTTTGTCATTAAAAACAATGAAAAAAATTCTCATAACCTGCAGTTCTCCTGCGAGACTCTTGACGAGAACGTTTTTAGATGTGTTATTGTCCAGCTTATCCTGACTGAAATGGGCACTGTCCACCTTAATGGCTGCCCCTGCTCGCCTTTGGATCTCCCCGGGAATCGGTCCATCCTCGCATTCAGCCGGAAGCTCTTCCAGCTGCTAAAGCATCTTCCTCTGTCAATCAGCCTCAGTGCCACTCAGTACATTACAGGCATTTAGCAGATGCTCTCATTTTTATTCAGAGCGACTTACACAACAATTTACATAATATCCCTTTACACAGCTGGACATACTGTATACTGAAGGCCGTGTCCTACCTGAAAATCAAACCTGCAACCTTTAGGTTACAAGACCAGTTCCTTACCCATTATAACTAGACTGCAGTCCCTCTGTAGCTCTTAAAATGGCTGATGTACTTTTAATAATTTTTTATTTACACTCACTGCATAAAAATTTGTATAATACCATTTATTATGATTATTAGTACTGCATTTTAAACATTTGGCACACACTCTTATTCAGAGGGAATTGCACAATTAACAGCTGGATGTTTAACAAAGCAATTCAGGTTAGATGCCTTGCATAGGGGTAGAATGGCTGTACCCCGCCTGTGGTTCGAACATACGTCTTTGGAGCTGGAAGCCCAGTTAACCCCTTAAAACCCACTGTGTTTTTTGCTTTTCAAGTGCTCCTGAAAACTGTCAGCTCAATGGAAATAATGCATAATGACTTTGTCTAGCCTGTGTACAAAGAGTGGATCAATTGCTAATGACTCAGAGGGGGATTTTGGCGATGTCAAAACCATCGTTGTAGTATTAGCAGTTGTTTGACTTGTTGTGAACAGTTATTGGATTATTAAATACCACAATCGTCTATCTGGGATGTCAATTTCAGCCTTCCTTCGGGGAAGGGAACCACCTTGTTATTTATTTTGTTATCTCTTGTGGTTTTGCCGATTGAGATGGGTTTTTTGCATCAAAGTGCGAAGAGTCTAACCTTTACAATGGTATAAGTGTTATAGCCCTACCCGTGGAATGAATGACTGATAAAAGCAATAATTTAAGACAACATTATTGTTAGACACCAGCATCTAATTTCACGTCCATAGGGCTTTAAAGATTTTAGTAATGATTATGCCAGTTTGTCACCTTTATTATTATTATTATTATTATTATTATTATTATTATTAGTAGCAGTAGTAGTAGTATTGTTCTTGTTGTTGTTATTAGATAGTTGTGGAGGGTTATGAAATTATTTCAAAGTTTCCCTTACTGGAAGTGGGCATACATTTTCCTTACTTAAGGGTTTTTAGTAACCTCACCTTGAGATTATGACCTGGTGATATATGAACTGCTAAATTAGGACTTGGAGTTCAAGGGGTGACATTGCACGTATTTACATTATCCTCTGACCTCCAGCATAACCCCTTTTATTGAGTTAGAATGCTTTTTTTACCAAGTACATCAAAATTTGTATCTGCTGACAGACTTCTGCCAAATATGGGAGTAACAAATATGATTAAAATTATTAGATTTATTCGTGAAGGCTCACAAACAGATTCAATAACCAAATAATGTTATAGTTTCAGGACAGCACGTTCAGGTACGTTAAATTTGGCTTAGAATACAAAACAATTACTTCTAGGAGTCCTAGCTCTTATTTTGAAATTTATCGCTTTAGTGGTTACGGGAAGTACTTTCCTTATTTGTGGGCTTGCAGTGGCTAGCTTCCACAGAAGTGTTTCACAATTCACATTGTATTTGGCCGTGTTCTTGGGGAGAAAAGACAAAGATACAGAACGTGTAAGTACAAAAATAAAAGGTGGTGTTTAATCGTGGGTAAAATGAAGAATTGTGTAGCTTTTCAGAAACAGATAGCTTCCATTATGGAAGTACTAGCCAAAGCAGCTGTGGCCGAAATAAGCAAACTTGTTGAAGATGGGTCCGTTGTGTTGCATCTGGAAGTATCCCGAAGCCATAAAGAAATTGACAGTCTGAGGAGGAAACTACAGCAGGTGGAGAGCGAGCTTAGGACGGCGCGAGACGCGGCAGCCCGAGAGAGCCGCTCTATTGGAGTCCAGGTTGAGGACAAGTTTGGAGGGGCAGAAGGAGGTATGTTTGACACTAGCTTGAATCATATCATATTTTTCCAGTGAGACCTGGGCTATACTTCTTTGTTTATAATGTAATTTATTTATTTTACATGTAGGCCTATTTATCGAAGAGAATACATTTAGATGCGTCATGAAATAAAGGTTAATAAACATTCATACACTATTTAATAATCATATTTGGGCTAGATTTAAGCGAGATGCCACCGTTCCTACCCGGACCACACATCCTGTGATTTAAATATAATTCTCATTTTGAAAAACAAAGTGCAGGGTGTATTCAGTTCAGCGCAGTAGCCTAATCGTGAACCGATTTAATACTTTTAGCAATGACCTTCTAATCTATGGAAACTTGCCAAAGTGAAATCCAAACAACCAAACATAACGAAATGCAGTAGGCTACATTGTGATCATTGGTTTTCCACAATGATGCGCATTAATCGCGCCACAACGAAAAGCAAAACCCACATTGCATTGTATTAGGCTGTATTGTGTACTTTGTTTTAAAAATCCATATACTGAAATACAATATGTGATTATGTTGTTTTAAATTGTGAAATGCAGTTTTCTTGTCGCATTGAAATAGTCTAGCCCAAGGGACGCGATCTGCGTGTATTCACACTGTGAGACCCGGGATTGCCATAAACGCGGCCGATGGGAATGCAAGGAACAGTGTTTTATTTCTTTAACGGCCTTTTCCGAATCTTGGCAATAATAATAATAATAATGATAATAATAATATGCGGGCCGTAACCGGATGACACAACTTTAGCTAAGTCAACCTGTCAAAGCTTTTTTTGTTCTTAATGGCTCACCGAACTACAGCTGTTTTTGCTTTCGGTCGCCGTTTCCTGCTGTTGCATAACGTTGTCTGTTTAGAGTAGGCTATGTCCATATACGTTTTTGTATATGGAAAGCATGTATTGCATTTATTTATATCCCGTTGCAATGGATTGCATTGGTTTTTGGCACGTTTTCTATATTAGTCAGGAGAATACATACACATTTTGACCGTGGAATCCGTGTCACAGTCCTGGTTTATGAACACTTTCGGACAATTCAAATTAGGAAAGAAATAGGATAGCTACTTTTCAAATTAGGAGGGAAAAAAAGATACTCAAATCCTTACAATTTATTTGAAAATTGGTATCAAGCAGATTTCCATATGTGCAAAATTTCTGTAGGATAAACTGATATCTAAAAATAGCATGCATGGATTAAAAAAAAAAAAAAAAAAAACAAGTTCAAAAACATCTTTTACCTGATTAAAACAGACTTATTCTCAGTAGGATTTGTTTCAGAGGAGTCATCTTCTGTTATTGCATGAGTTATTTGACCTGTATCACTGTACCTGTTACTTCACAGGTTGAAAGTCTTTGTGTTAATATTGGAAAGTAAAAAGATGTGGATTGGGTAGCACTTTTCTAGTTACTGAATTAGTAAAACTAATATTTGCTCCAGTGTTTCCCACAGGAGTTGTAGTTTGTGGTGATGATGCTGGAGAGAGATGTCCCTTTGAACAGAAGCAGTTTGAAGAGGAATGTGTTGCACAGACGTGCAACACGCAGCCTGTTTTTGGATTTACGGTGAAGGCAGAGCAAGAGGAAGAGCATGTAGCCCAGAGACTCAATCAGACAGGATGTGAACACAGTGCAGGAAGACTCAACAATCTGGGCTCTGAGTATGTAATGTATGAGAGAGACAGTCAGCTGTGGACGTCCTTTACACATGATGACAGTGACATAGAGACATGTGATGCAGTTTGTTCTGACACTACAGAACAGTGCTCACAAAATCTGTCAATTCACACACAACTACAACATGCTCCTGCCACAATGGAAGTCTCTGGAAGCACACTATCCTCCTTGGGGAAAGAGGTTCATGCTGCAGATGGTGTTCTTGTGAAAGAGGAAGCAGGTGGGCAGTGTTCATACAGTGAAGAGAACAGATCTGAGATTGGTGGCACACAGCAGACAGAGTACAGACAGCCTCCGCTCTCGATGAATGATCATCTAACCTCGCAGCTCTGGCAACCGCTGCAGCAGCCCTTAGACTGGCAAATAGGAATTACTGAGAACATCACAGATCCAGTCTCAAACATCAGCAAAAAGACCAGAATCCACTGGAGAACTGGTACAGGGGAGAAACCTCACAGCTGCTCACAGTGCGAGAAGAGTTTCTATCGGTTTATCGACCTGGAGAGACACCAGCGTATCCACACAGGAGAGAAACCATTCAGCTGTGCACAGTGTGGAAAGCGTTTCAGTCTGAGGGGTAACCTTATAACACATGAGAGGGTTCACAGTGGGAATAAACCATTTGGTTGTGCTCAGTGTGGGAAGAGATTTGCTCAGGGATCTAACCTTAGAGCACACCACAGAATTCATACAGGTGAGAGACCATATCACTGCACCCAGTGTGGGAAGAATTTTACTCAGTTAAGTGCACTTAAAACTCACCAGAAAGTCCACAGTAGAAATGAATTACTACACTTTGGGATGAGCTGTATGTGATCATAGTAAGTTCAAAGACATTACATTTTGTAGTCACCATAGTACTAAAATATCAGAAACCAATTTTCTGTGTGTAGAACAAAGAGGTTACTCTGGTCTTAATGGTCTTCATACGAAATTGTTTATTATTAACAAAATTTGAATAGTAGGGGATGCATAAATATAAAATGGGGAAAGGGTGTTTTATGGTGATGTGATGTTGGAGAGGAGACCGGGAGGATTGTGGGAAATGTCATTCAGCCAATGAAGCTCTGGCCTAACTGTAAGGTTTTCTGTGGGAAAACATTCCCACATTTTTCCAGCTAACAATAAAGCTATGGATATCCATGACTGCTAATTCATTTACAGATTACATACATTCAACAGGTTTTGTTAGTCCTCATTACTTTTTTTTGTCTTCGCGCGTCACTTACGACTATGATGTCCTCCGAAAATAAAAAGGATAGCCTGTCGCTCCTTGCGGCTTCAACATACAACGGACGAATTTTACACTCGGTGTACTATGTTCAATTTAGTAGTTGCTAAGACAACCAGACAGTCAGTGAGTTTCCAGACCGCCCCATGCCGTTCCCTTCCCAAACAACAGGCCAGCTTGAAAAGCCTGCAGACTAGCTGTGCGTAATAATTATGTAATAGCGTTAGCTTGCTGTTAGCAAAATAATTAGTTTACATCGGTTGGAAAGCGGCATCGGAATTCAGTGGATCCAGGGCCGTTTCAGAGAGAAATGTGTCCGGATAAAAACGTCCAAGTTCTAAACGGCAGTTTAAATCATAGACTGTGACCGGGATGTTATGTGAAACTCCTATTCATTTCTCCTTAGAGAAATTATGATTGATCCGAAATTCTATGGGGAAAGGTTTCGCTCCGCGTTACGTACTTCTGAGGCCCATAATAACAAGTTATAAAGTTCTGTGCACAGAACTGTTACCAATAAATAATGTGGTACGGTCCTCTTGTTTTAAAACGCGGAAGTAAATCCACAGACAGTCCTATGAGTCCTAATTACGGAGACGAAGAGGACAACTGGGACATCGTCACGTGAGTTAATGGCGTACGCCCACAATAATTACCACCTCCCATTCAAACTAAAGGCGATACAGTGCATAGAGAGATCTATCTAGGCGATTTGTTTTGTATCACAGCATGGTGGCTGATTTTCACCCTGGAAAACAATAAGACAAGCAGTGTGTAACAACCAATACGTTCAGATTCCATCAAAATTACAACACGGTATAACATTCTCAATGTTTACGAATGTAGTGTTGCAACTGTACTGTTATGTGCAGTGATATTGCTGGATTAAAGTTTAAAAAAACATTTTAAATGAAATAATGTATGGTACAAATATTTGTGCATGACGTCATATACCTGCGACTACTCGCGTGTTATTTTTTCAGTTGTCCCTGTAGTCTCCCGTTTGCACGCCAAACAAGCTAGCTAGTGAATCTAGCAGACTTGGGACCCAGTATAGATCTTACACTTCTTAAAGCTAATTCAAAATCCTCTGAAGACATTCTGAAGTCATCCTCTGAAGTCGTATAAATTGGCTAGTGAAATGTCTACCTGTGTTACCTTTCAGGAAGAATTATCCACAATCATGGATATTTTAGCCAAAACAGCTGTAGCTGAAATTAGCAAACTTGTCGATGATAGTTGCGAGGTTTTACGCATTGAAATATCTCGGAGTCAGACAGAGAACCAGGCACTGAAGAAAAAACTACAGTTGATGGAGCGCGAGCTGAGGCCGGCGCGAGGCGGATGCAGATCCAGTGCAGGTACGCGTGGTAGCAGCCGGTCAGATGGGTTTATATTGACGCCTTGTGGCGAGTTCAAGAAGATACGTGGCAGCGGTTAACCACCTCAATATATTGTTTAAATCTTAAAGGCACTACGTTTATGTGACCAAGCTAATGCAAGTCATAAGTAATGTTTCGTGACACTTACTCTTGTACTTCTGGGGCGACGGCTTTCTCCACAGAAAGAGTCTTCGGACAGGAGTGGAGCTTCGGTCTGAGGAGAGGTGGAGAACCCACAGATGTGCAAGAGGTACTCACAACTTTACAGTCCGGCGTTATGCAGAATCAGGTGAGCTCATTTGTGCTGTTGATTAATGTGGAATCAGGTCAGCTCAGGTATTTCATGCATCCTTAAATACTGCTAAATTAGCTTTTATTTAATAGAAATTCACCGTTTTCACCAATCAGGTGTGTGTGTGTGTGTTTGAGGCATTCAGTGATAAATAGATAGACACTGACTCATATTTGCAACCTTCACAAATTATCTTCTCTGCAGTCTGCAGATGTGGAGCAGTTCAGGCCTGAACCAGTTCTTATCAAGCAGGAGAGGCAGGAAGAGGGCTTGTGTTACAGAGACCCACAGCCCACACCTGGAGGAGAGGAACAGGTAACACTGCCCACTCCTATAACAGAGGAACAGGTAACACAGCCCACACTTATAGAAGATGGGAAGAAACTGGACACAGAGCCCACACCTGCAGGAGACCCAGAGGAGCTGAGTGAGCAGCACAGGTGTGAACACGGTGATGAGGAGCTCAGTGAACTGGAGTTTGTGGTGAAGGCAGAGCAAGAGGAAGAGCGTGTAGCCCAGAGACTCAGTCAGACAGGATGTGAACACAGTGCAGGAAGACTCAACAATCTGGGCTCTGAGTATGTAATGTATGAGAGAGAGAGTCAGCTGTGGACTTCCTTTACTCAGGATGACAGTGACATAGAGGCTGATGATCCAATTTGTTCTAATGCTACAGACCAGTGTTCACAACATCTGTCAATACACACACAGCTACAACATGCTCCTGCCTCCATGGAAGTCTCTGGAAACACACTGTCCTCTTTTGGGCCTTCATATGTTGAGGAGTTCGATACGATGAGCGAGAAGCCGTCTGTTGGCAGCGAGGAGCTCAGTTCAGAGGCCATTCACACACAGCAGGGTCAGTACAGAGAGAGACTTGTGCACACAGTGGAGAGAGAGAATCAGACATTACTGCCCCAGCAGCAGCAGCACCATGGACCCTCAGTAAAACACATGAGAGGCAGAGAGAGCCCAGCCCAGCCACACTCAGGCTCCCAGTATGAGACCGGTTCTTCTCTGAGCGCCTGCGCGTTCAACATGGCCGACCAGCTGAACGACCAGTGGGTTGCTGCCAGCGCAGACGAGAACGTGTTCATCTGCAGCCAGTGCGGAAAGACGTTCGGTCGTCTGTCCTACCTGAAGGTGCACCAGCGAAGCCACACGGGGGAGAGGCCCTTCTGCTGCACGCAGTGCGGGAAGCGCTTCCACTGCTCCTCGCACCTGAAGATTCACCACCGCACGCACACGGGGGAGAGACCGTACGGCTGCGCCACCTGCGGGAAGAGGTTCACGCAGCAGAGCAGCCTGAAGACGCACCAGAGCGTGCACACCGGCGCGAGACCGTTCAGTTGCGCGCAGTGCGGGAAGACCTTCACGCTGCTCCATCACCTCAAGAGACACCGCATCGTTCACAGCGGAGAAACGGTACTACTATGAACTGAACTATGACGACCGAACTGCAAGATGGTGTGTGGGGGAGGGGGGGGGGGTACATGTCTCTTGTGATTTTGACTGATGACGCTGCATGTGAAGACAAAATCGAATGCATTTTTGTTTTGATTGCTAAGGTGTTATGTTATACGCAAATGAAACATTGGTTTTATATATATTTGTATGTATATATTTGTGTGTGCGTGTGTGTGTGTGAGTCCAAGGTGCCCTCCAGGAAGAAGAATTTTAAATGTAATTTATTGCCTATCAAATGTTTTCTATGCTCAGAAATTTGAGAAAATTACATAATCTTATCCAACAGAGTCCTTGGTCTTCACTTGGTAGTTCTTTTACTTTGGCTCACCCTACAGGTTTTCTGTGGGGTTTAGGTCAGGGGACTGGGATGACCATCGCCAAAACCACTGCTGTCTTATTCTGTGGTCAGTCAATCATTTTTTTTGTGGATTTATAATGGATCATTTTTGGGTCATAGTCCTGGAAGATTCAACCATAACCCAATGTTGGCCAACTGGCAGAGGTAGGCAGATTTTGGTCAGATTTTGGTGTGGGACTTGCCGGAGATCCTTATCCCATGTATCCCAATAAGATTCCCAGGGCCTTTGGAAACAAAGCAAGCCCCACAGCGTCGCATGTCCACCACCACACTTCACAGTAGAGATTTGGTCCTTTTCTGCGTGACCATCCCTCATTTTATAGCCATCTCACCTCTAGTTTTTGTGGTGAGAGAGCTCTATTTTTCTGTCATCTGATCATGGAACCATAGATTCCAATCAAACTACAAATGCCAAACGGCAGGTGCTTATTTTTTGCGGTTTGATGACTGTAGACTAGAGGCTTTCTTCCGGCAAGCCTTCCAAACCGCTCTTGGCATGGAGGTCGCTCCTCCTAATTGTCGTTTCGGAGACTGTATGATCCTGAGATGCAGCCTACTTCTGCAGTTCTCCAACTGTGATCCCTGGAGAATATACTTTTTTTTTGGCCCTTGAACCATCCTCCTCACTGTGTGTAAGGGGCAAAATAATACACCTGCGTCCTCTTCCAGGCGAATTCAACACAGCTCCAGTTGTTTTAATCTTATTAATCATTGTCCTAGTAGGGGAGAGGAGATGATTTTCAGACATTAAGCTATTTGTGTAGCTGTTGCCTGATTTATGAAGGTCAACAGCACGTCTTGTCTCATTTCCTTTGTGTGTTCTTTGACCTTCGTCTTGCTGGCAGATGACACAGGTGGTGCGTCCCGTTACGCGGTGGTGCTGGGGTTGGCCGCTGTCTCACGTGGTGAACAGACCGACAGAATCAGTGCCAAAGGGTAATTTGGCTTATTGCCTTTTTGATTAAACCTGGAACAAAAATAACAGAAGTATCATTCATGAAATAACATAACAGGAGACAAAAAAAATAAAATAAAATAATAATTCCACAGCCTGAGGTAAGGCAGAAAGTCCACAAAAATAAAATGCCAGCTGCCAACTGTCCTCTGTAGGACTGGGCGCAAGGCCTTTTCTCAAGGCCACTGGCGTTAGGCAATGGGCAGCGGCTGCTATACTCCCTGTGAGTAGGGCCAGTGCTGCCCCCTAGTGGACAAAGCCATATTATATATATATATATATACGGATGGATGGATGGATAGTTTATTACGCATTACATTTTTATGGGGCTGTACCCAGTTTCATGTCCCACTGTCTTGAACCTGACCAATGACATTGCAGGGATGCGATAAGTGCACGGCTATGATTGGTTGTTCCCGACTTGAAAAGAGGGTAAAGGTTTAGGTCTAGGTGTATGAATGCTGGGGAGGAGGAGGTGGGGGCGGTGGGCATTCTGTTTCATTGCTGCACTGAGCTGTGCTGCTCTGACCAATCAAAGCGCAGCAGCAATCTGCTGTACCTGTCACCGCGCAGTTCACTTGAGTCATAATTGTGTTTCTGGGTCGGCCGCTTCAGAGTGCTAGGCCATGGTGGTTTTGCATTTGAGGACCGATGTGGTTTCTATGACCTGCCGTGAACGTCATACTGGCGGGGAAAATGAGCACAAATTAGCTATTAGGCATTCACCTATACAGTGGCTGACCTGCCGGATTATCTGGGCCCTCATTATTATGTCGATATCAGTTTCCAATACAGATTGCCAGCCTGGCAAAGTGATTGCTGCCAACAAGTGCACATAACGTCAATCAAACAGGATTTTAAAATGAATTTTTCTTAATCCAGAATCCCCAGAATATGCCACAATTTGATTTGTGGACAGTTCAGTGCACAGTTAAACTCAGATTCTCTAACAGTCAACAATCTGTGGACTATTTGTTGTGTTTCACACCGGCTAATTCTGAATAATTTATTGCATGTTATGGCAACTAATTTCATATTGTAACCAATGAGATCAAATATTTTGGAAAAAGTATGGGCCTTTTATAAATGGATTGTTGAATGAATTCATTTTTGCATATTCCCATCTTGAAATTAATTTTTTTTTGTTTTTACTAGTGTAGTACAAACCTGGGTCAAATATGTAATTGTTTTGGATTCAAACACTTTTCTGTGCTCTATTGATCTTGCCTCGTGTAATTGAGCCTGCCGGTATGACCAGAAGGCAAGGTCTGCGCTTTTTGTGCATATTTAATTGGTTCCAATACACCAGACAAGATCAGTAAAGAGTAGAGAAGTATTTGAATCCAAAACAAATACGTATTTGACCCAGGCCTGGTGTAGTCTGACCTTTCATATATCCCCCTCCCCTCTGGTGTCACTGTGGTCAGCTGTGCGAGACTGTACAGTGCATTGTCACACAACCTCTTCTCTGCTGTTAGACAAGCGTGGAAAACCGGATTTACCGGGGTAAATGTTTAACCAATTGTAGCCTTACTCACCATGGAATGTAAACATACCAACGTTGTTACATTTTAACTGTAATTTTCATTATTTATTTATTTGGTTTCCAGAGAGCCGGAAAGCACGAGGGGTGTGAGTGGTTTGGTCTTTTAAAAACGGGGAAGAAAAAACATTTGAATTGGTGGTTTAATGATGTGCTCTGGTAATCATTCCATATCCTTATCCAAGTTAAATGTTTGAGTGGCTTTTAAATGCTCCCGATTCTGTTCATGTCTTTGATGTGTCTAATGTGGTTTATTTCAAAATATATTTTTTATTTATGGCATTGCTTTTATTTTGATTCTTTGACAACCACCATCTGTTCCAAAAATGTATCTTTTACACATGCACGCAACGCTGGATAAACGCTTCTTGTAATCCAACGTCTTGCTTATAATTTATATCAATGTGACGGCACACAAGATATGCCATCATATCGAACACAAATCAGATAGGTGGAAATATAAGTCTGGGATAAGGCTTTCCATGTTTCCCTGCCTTTGTCAGAGAGTATGCGATTGTTTGTACTTCTTCACCGTGGGAGGACATTGCAATGATCCGATTGGCTTAGGCCGACATTCCAAACTGGGAGCGGGGAGCTGGTAGCGGGGGGGTGGGGGCGGACAATTGTGTGAAAATTGCCCCTAACAAAAAAACAAAACAAAAATGTGCCCTTGTGACTAGCAGATGTGAAGTTCACCCTGTAAAAGGGATACTATCATGAGCTATCTGAGCGCAATTTTATGCAGCTGTGACCTGGTTACTTACACGTGTACCGTTTCGGGATTTACAGTCTCAAAATAGACCTCAATTTTCATAAAAAAAGTAAAAAACGATCATACTTATGCAGAAAACATTTAATTTATACTGCCAATGCTGTAACTACGAAAGAAAAAGGTTTTGCCAAAATATTGGAAAAGATCGAGTATGTGCACGACTGCACATACACATTACAAATTAATTCAGTTGACTCAGAATTTAAAATGTGATTTCCACGTGAACTCATACCATTTCCCCATCACGTTTTTTAAAGCTCCGTCCCCAGAACTGGCCATTTCCATGACGTCAGTCTGGCCACATCAGTCCCTATATGGAAATGTCCTGGCTGGTTCTTTCCACCTTGCTAGCAGGAAAGTTTTCCACAATTTTTTTTTTTTTTTGTCCAGTTACAGAGTGAAACTACTGCGAGCTGCCCGCCTTTAAAATAAACAGTACTTAACCCTCCTCTCAAGAGCCAGACTGGAGCCACAGCAGTGTTGGAATCAAAAAGTCATCTGTCTGTGTGGTGGTTTGGCTGTCACAACCAAAAAGCGCACACACACACACACACACACGCACAAACACAACACACACGCTTTCTTAACCACGTCCAGGTTTGGAAATTTTTATTGGGAGTTTTTTTTAAAATTGCTTACAAGAACTGTGACAACATTAATTGCACAACTCCTCACTCTGGATGACAAACAGTCCACTGTCAGAAACCTGCTAATTAAGCCCCTTTTTCAAAGAGTCTGCTTCAAACACACACACACACACCCACCCTCACCGGAATGCGGAACATGGAACACGGAACGCATCTTCTCTCTGGTTTTCCTCGACATTCTGGCCACTGGATTTCGGCAGTGCAGTAGCAGTAGTAGTTTTCAATGGTTCGCACAGGCTTAAATGTTTCTGTCTGAACCAACAGCGTTCCAGTCCCTGTCCCTGCGGTGGGTTGGGAGGACTTGTGTCCAAAAAACAAACCCAGACTAAACTCATTCCGTGGCTCGCCCGTCCCACAACACAGGGCTGTGGATATATACTTCACATTTAAAAAAAACAAAAAAAAAAAAACACGTGCTCATAAATAACTAATATATTCTTATCTGTTAAATATATTTAAATTAAAAATGCAATGACGCTTGAGGCCCTGTGGTGCTGAGATCTCGCCAACCACAGTCCACTCATGCCTATGCCTCACTTTGCCTGCAGGGGGCACCACCCCTCCCTCTACAGGAGTACATTGCACCTATAGTACTCTAATGAAATGAACAAAAATAAATAGTGCCAAATATACCATTTTTAAGTTAATACATAACAACATTAAGACCCGAAAAAGAATTTTTTTTTTTTTTTTGCCATAAAAGCTACAGCCTTTGTACAATATTAGTTCAATTAAAGACATTTACACTGGATTAAGTTGAGCGCTGATATGTTGCTGATGTCAGGACTAGGTGATTGACGGCAGGAATGTCTACAGTAGGAATGTGATACAAGAATTCTTTGTTAAAAAAATAAAAAAAGATCTGACGGAGATGTGCATCTCACAACACAAGCTCAGCTCGTGCTACACCGGTCCGTGGTCCGTTCTGAGCACTCAAAAAATGATGTGTTAATATCCGACACACTATTTGTGTTATTACTTTTCTGTCACTTTCCACAAATTTCGTGTCAAAGTTACTGCTTTTATGTTACAAAATATACAATTTATGTGTTACAAAATGGATACTTAAAAAAAAAAAAAACACAAACTGTGTTTGACACAAAATGGAGCCGTGTTTTTTTTTTAAAAATGACGTGTGTTGTTTTTAACACATCTTGTTTTGAGAGTGAGGGGATGGGGTCAGTCAGATTTAGCAGTTGTACTGGTCTGAGGGTAGTAAGCGTTTTTTTTTTTTTTTTTTTTAATATATTGAGCAGAGTTACTGAAAAGTAGATGTACTGGTCTCGGGTAAGTTTGGTAAGTTTGTTTTTACTGATCGATGCAGTTCAGTCAAGTGCATATACTTTTCAGCAACAGTCAATATGTTTTTTAAAAATAAGCCTGACTTCACTCAGACCAGTACAAATGCTAAATCTGAATGACCAATCTGCCCACAGGTTACCCATAAAGTAGATGCACTGGTCTTGGGTAAGTCTGTGGGGGTTGTTTGTTGCTATCGATTGTTGGTCAGCCAGGTGCATTGTGGGCCGCGGGAGTTCGGTCAAGCGTAGTTGGTGTTGTGCTCGATGCGGGTCACCATGGCGGAGACCAGCCTCTCCAGCTGCTTGGAGCGCTGCTCGCCCGTCTGCAGCACCTCCTCGTGATTGGCCTTCTCCTCGCTGTCGTAGTCCATCACCGCCTGATTGGTGATCAGGGACATGGCGAAGACGCGCATCCCACAATGCCGTGCCACGATCACCTCGTGCACCGTGCTCATTCCTGGAAAAGGAGGCAGGGGGAGGACTTACCACACCGTAATACAGGGACCAGGAATCACAACACTTTTGGCTACAGAACTTCACAGGACTGTACCAGTTGACAGTTGGACGGTGGTTTACCAGCACAATTCAAGGTTAAAGACCGCTGCCCTGGCTACTGAGAAAGCTCTGATTCTCTCAAGCCTACACTACACTCGTCTCCATAGGGGAACCCGTTTTCAGTTCTTTACGGAAATAACTAAAAAAAAATAGCTCTTAATCCTCCACGGCAGGTGTGAAAACTCCCAGATTGAACCATTTTGCCCAACAAAGAACCCTTTCCAACTAGATTGGGTTCTTCGATGGAGACACAGAGGGGCACGACGTAATGGCCCTGTAACGATGTAACCTCAGGACATTGTGGGGACATTGTAACAGGCTTTCTGATGTAACATTGAGACATTGTGGGGACATTGTAACAGGGTTTCTGATGTAACATCGGGACATTGTGGGGACATTGTAACAGGGTTTCTGATGTAACATCGGGAGCTTGTGGGGACATTGTAACAGGGTTTCTGATGTAACATTGGAACCTTGTGGGGACAATGTAACAGGGTTTCTGATGTAACATCGGGACATTGTGGGGACATTGTAACAGGGTTTCTGATGTAACATCGGGACCTTGTGGGGACATTGTAACAGGGTTTCTGATGTGACATCGGGACATTGTGGGGACATTGTAACAGGGTTTTTGATGTAACATCGGGACATTGTGGGGACAATGTAACAGGGTTTCTGATGTAACATCGGGACCTTGTGGGGACAATGTAACAGGGTTTCTGATGTAACATCGGGACCTTATGGGGACATTGTAACAGGGTTTCTGATGTAACATCGGGAGCTTGTGGGGACATTGTAACAGGGTTTCTGATGTAACATCGGGACCTTGTGGGGACATTGTAACAGGGTTTCTGATGTAACATCGGGACATTGTGGGGACATTGTAACAGGGTTTCTGATCTCACCAACAGCATCGGCCCCCAGTTTGTGGAGCATCCGGCACTCGGCGATGGTTTCGAAGGAGGGCCCGCCAAGAACGCAGTACACGCCCTCGCGCATGAAGTCGCTGTAGCCAAGCTCCGCCCCCACGTCCTGGGCCAGCTGCTGCAGTTCCCGGTCATACGCGTCGGACATGCAGGGGAATCGCACCCCGAACCTGCAGCAGAGAAACGCCGTCACACACACACACATCTGCACCCCGTTACGCCCCAAAACCAAGTTACGCCGCATTACACCCAACCTCCAACCGCTTTACGGGGGCGGCATAGCTTATTACATTACATTACAGCTCAGGAGGTAAGAGCGGTTGTCTGGCAGTCGGGGGGTTGCCAGTTCGATCCCCCACCCTGGGCGTGTCAAAGTGTCCCTGAGCAAGACACCTAACCCCTAATTGCTCCCAACAAGCTCACTGGTACCTTGCATGACAGCCTTTCCCCGTTGGTGTGTGAGTGTGTGTGTGAATGGGTGAATGAGAGACATCAACTGTAAAGCGCTTTGGATAAAAGTGCTATATAAATTGCAGTCCTTTTACCATTTACCATTGCACACAGGCCACGCACATACACACATACCTTTCGTCATTGGGTCCAGCCAGGGGGTTGTTTCCTGCGAAGCCGGGCATGTTGATGTGGTCTTTGATAATCATGATGTCCCCGACCTTGTAGTCCTGGTTCAAGCCACCGGCTGCATTGGTCAAGATCACCGTCTCCACCCCGAGGAGCTTGAAGATCCGCATCGGTAACGTGATCTAAATGGAGAAGCGACAGGTAAGTGCGCCGCGTCTGCGTTCGTTCGTTCGTTCACACGCAGACACACAGGTGCGCGGAGGTGAAGTACAGGGTGTGCCGGTGCGGTACTGTAGAGCAGGTATGTGCAGGTACCTTCTGGACAGGGTATCCTTCGTACAGGTGGAACCTTCCCTGCATGCAGATGCACGGTTTCCCCTTCAGAGTTCCGAACACCAATCGCCCCGCATGACCGTCCACTGGAACAGACACCGCAATCAGCGTGCATCAACCAATCGGGACACGCCAGCCACACACACAGCAACCAATCGGCACACGCCAGCCACACACATAGCAACCAATCGGCACACGCCAGCCACACGCATAGCAACCAATCGGCACACGCCAGCCACACACATAGCAACCAATCGGCACGCGCCAGCCACACACATAGCAACCAATCGGCACACGCCAGCCACACACATAGCAACCAATCGGCACGCGCCAGCCACACACATAGCAACCAATCGGAACACGCCAGCCACACACATAGCAACCAATCGGCACACGCCAGCCATGCGCATAGCAACCAATCGGCACACGCCAGCCACACACAGCAAGCAACCAATCGGCACACGCCAGCCACACACAGCAAGCAACCAATCGGCACACGCCAGCCACACACAGCAAGCAACCGGGCTGCGTACACGAAGTGCCAAGTGGGCTGTTACAGAGCCGACACAAACAGAGCGTCAAACTGGCCTTAACGAAGCTGACACACGTTGTAGCTTAGCCTACAGCATGAATGTATGATCCGAGGAAACCCTGCAGGGTTAGGGCATAAACTAAAATGGAGTTGGGGCTCCAGTACATTTATTTTGCGTGCTCAGAATCTAAAGTGCCTAAACTCATCTTCTCTGTTTGTTTATTTTTATTTTTTCCTGGGGCTCCTGCCCCTCCCTGTCAGTATATTTGATAATATATTGCAGTTCCATAAGGGTCTGCTCCACACAAAGGGACACAGAGCAACAGACTTGCAGAGAGACAGACAGGAAGACAGCAGGCCCATGGGGACAGACAGCGAGACGGACAGGCAGGCAGGCTTACCTGTGCTATGGGGAAAGTTGGGGATATCCTTGTAGTTAAAGACCACCTGGTCCTTCAGCGCTTCCGCCAGTCCGCCCAGGCCCGAGCCGCACACTATCCCCACCAGGGGGCGCAGTGACGTCTGAGCCAGGAGCCAATCAGCCGTGGCTCTGCAGTCCTCGTAGCTGTACCTGAGACACACACAGGATCATGAGACCGTCTGCACATATAGGAACACCCACCTGAGAGCCTGTACCTGCATATACAGGTGAGGGTACATAGTAATATATTAATAATAAACTATACTTTGTGTGTGTGTGTGTGTTGTTGTTGTTACACACGCGCGCACACACACACACACACAAATGAAACCTTTCACAACACTGGATATGTCCCGTTATGCCAATAATGACCAGTGGAATTCTTTGAATCCTCGGCTGTGTGTGGAGCTCGACAGTTTGTCTGTTTCACTGTGAAATGTGCTATGTAACAGGCCCTAAATAAACAAGAGTATCACCCTAAAACCTCACCTGCACAAATACACACACACACACAATCTCTGACCAGGCTCCCTGACTTGGCTTTCACTCTGAATAGTAGATTCTGATCGGTGATTTAATGCAAGAGAATTCTCCAACTGTCTCGAGTTCATTACGGTCTAACAGGGTTTCAGGAGGGAATTCCATCTCAAGTCACTTGACTTTCTCCAACCAATAGACGGGTCAAAACAAGGCCATGACCATGACCTCCACCCCCCCCCCCCCAAACACACATACACACACAAAGAGAAGAGGAAGCCACAGAGAGATTCACTCGATGTGATCAATTATTAACCTTGATTGGTTTAGCACCACGAGCGTCTCATAAAATCTCAAACAGCGCTGCTATTCAGAAACTAGTCAGAAAAAAAACCGTCGTCTGAAAAATTCGTCCTCACTCAACCTCAAATTTTCACAAGGGTTTAATCCAATTCCGGCTTTGCAGATGATCACCAAAAAGCACGAATTCGGTGTCCAGAACGCATGAAATTCATCATGTGAGCTTCAGAGTTTCAGACTCCCGGTGTCTGAAACTTTTATCACCTTCGTTACAGTGTGTGTGTGTGTGTGTGTGTGTGTGTGTGTTCAGCGCGAGCACACATAGGTGGGTCAAAAAAAAACAAAAAAAAAACAGACTGCGCTGTACCCTCGGAACATTTCCGGAAAGCGTACGTGCGTCGCGTCCTTCAGCTGGTCTATTCAGACTGTGCAAAGTGGACAGTGGATTTCCAAAGTGGAATGTGGTGGTAGCCTATGGCTTTATTTTAAACTACCCTCAAATACCAAGCATGTCGTCTCCCCAGATATTAAATATTTCGTTACGTTTTCCAAGAAACAATCCAGTATCGTTCAGAAGAGTCATGACGAACAACGCATTCAACTTGTCGCATTTACAAGAAAACTTGGTCTGACCGTCTAACTTAGTGACTGTTTTAACTTAGTGACTGAAATAGGCTACAGAAACCTGAAAATCTTATTGAAAAGGTGTTTTTTTTCCTTGTGAAAAAAATCTAGAGTTCCCGCCTATATTTTATTTATAAATTAACATATCCGCTTTATTTCCCTGCCTCCCGGGCACAGAATAGTCACACGCAACCGCACTTCGACACTCTCAAAAACGCCTCTATTGCGTAGGTATGCGCACTGTATAAGGAATCTACCACTTTAAAAAATAAAGGAAAAAGAATTCTCGGCTGTCCCAGTGGGCTCACACTGTTCCGATTACACATAAATGTACTGAAAAACTGGGGAGCCTCGCGCCTTATGAGTCACGTCGGATTTTTCCACTACTCGTCGGCCAACACAACTTCTGTCTTAACAGCTGCACGCGTGTGGACCATCACGTCCAACAGTTCATAGTAATTATAGTTTCCCATTTTAAACTAAGTATATTTACTTAGCGTCGTTTGGAACTACCCTACAGCTAAACTACTACTACTACAACTAAAAGAAGGCTAGTTACGTAGCCTAGTAGCTACACAGTCAACAAGCACGAAATAGACAGATCGCAGCGGTCGTGCTAGAGCCATCGCACAACCAGGTGTGAAGTTCACATGCATTCTACAACGTGACGCCGGCACATGGTAACACTTTTAGCCTACTAAAACGGGTTTTATCCCCGTAGCTTTGGGACAACAGAATTAACTCGAGGACTGTGTACGACAGCGGCACTTAAGGTCTCCAGAGCATCAGTCCACGCGTCCCCCGTCCCCTCCCCTCCCCCCACCATGCCTAAACGCACGTATTTCGACACAGACAGACACACACATTAGCGATTCCTCAGTGGTGATGTTTCGTAAAATTACCATTCCATCCATGAATATTTTCCATAACCCCCGAATCAAACGTAATTGAGACAGTTTCTGGTCTCCGGCTTCAAGATTATATCCAACGTGGCACCCAACGTACATCCAAATGCATTTATTGAACAAGCAAGTAGGCTACATTCATTTTAAAAACGTTAAACTAATATTACAACTTACCCAGCGGCCGCCTTGGGAAACATGTTACGTACAGAACTGAAATCCTTCTTAAAATGTGAAATTATGCGTATGCCTTCTCAATCACAATAATCAACGGGCAACCAGATATGTTTTCTTAAAAAATGTAATAAATACTTTAAGAACTCTTCACAAAATAAATAAAAGTACAAGAAATATAGCCTTTTCAGATATTAACACGTGCGAGTCTATACGACAGTTCCTTTACAACCGTTTCCTTTCGGTACCCTGTCCACGCGTTGTCGCCGGTAGCTTTATAAACACTTCTGTATCCATCCCGCCCTCTCGATCTGACATAAGGATGACGCAACGGACCTCCGATTGGCCGCTCAAACGGGCGTTGTTCGGAAATGATGCTCACACCTCCCTACTGAAGGCCAGAAGGCGTGTATTAAACACGCGCTTGTATTGATCCTATTCGAAAATTGTGGCAACACAAGACACGCGGCAGGTTGTTTTCTCCGCATAATTACGTACGGCTACGGATCCTGGGAAGGTTTAGGAACAGCACGCGGTGAACTTCACCGTCCGGCCGTTTCACAACAAAATTCTACTCCGACCACACGCGGGCTCCCTGTGTTGTTTCGCGTGTCTATTTTGTTTTCACTCATGGTCACATCTCTCTCAGACTACTGAAGAAGCCCCTGTCCTCAGCAGTGTCTGCTAGTTTTTTTTTCTGGATAGTTGTCATCTGCGATATAGGTTTTTTATTTATTTAATTTTTTAAATCAAAATAAAGTTTAGGTTTTTGGGGGAAGACAGGGAGACATGTCACCCTCGGTATTTTCATATGAATCGATTGCTAGAACCAGGCGGTATGCTTGTGACACTCGATGTATGACTATGCCAGACTAGGTGGCCCAGCAGTGTGTCTCCCCCCAAAGTTGTAATGAAACCTACCTACTTAGCAAAACAGGTGCTCTAATAGGTCGACCATTTCAAAAATACAAACGTACGGGTACACCTGAGACATGAGCAGAGATCATATTACATACTCGGCTCTGAGCCCGTATGAAACCCCAGGAACCTGGTGAATTTTTGAATCCACTGCCAGCAGCAGGAGGAAACGGAAACAAAGGGTGGAGGGGTGGTTTACTCCGCAGTTTTTTTGGGATGCAGAGGAATAACACACTCTGTGGCTATGGGGACAACGGAGTGCACCTGGTAGCGCCCTTAGGAGGGAATGGAACCCACATAACCTTTGGGAACAGGGTTCTCTATCACGCGATGCGAATTGCGTTCAGGCTGCAGATATGGGACGGAGGCACGCAGGGTACATGTGATGAAAGCATGTGCTCTTTTCTCAAGTACAATTCTAGTATGTGTGTGTGTGTGCAGGTATGTGTGTTTTGTGTGTGCGTGCATGCGTGTTTATGTGTATGTGTGTGTGTGTGTGTGTGCACAGGTATGTGTGTTTTGTGTGTGCGTGCATGCGTGTGTATGTGTGTGTGCACAGGTATGTGTGTTTTGTGTGTGCGTTTGTGCGTGCGTGCGCGCAGGTATGTGTGCGTTTGTGCGTGCGTGTGTATGTGTGTGTGTGTATTTGTGTGCGCAGGTATGTGTGTGCATTTGTGTGTGCGTTTGTGCGTGTGTGTGTATGTGCACAGGTGTGCGTATTTGTATGTGAGTAGGAATGCATACCTGTGTGTGTATGTATGTGTGTGCAGGTGTGTGTGTGTGTTTTTGCGCACGTGTGTGTCTGTGTGCGCACAGGTGTGTGTATTTGTGTGTGGGAGTAGGAATGCATACCTGTGTGTGCATTGTATATGTGTGCATTGGTCTGTGGGAGTAGCTATGCGTATCTATATGTGTGTGTGCACACGTGTGTGTGTGTGTGTGTGTGTCTGATAACCTGGTGAAATGTTATATAAGGTTGTTGGTCTGTGTCACGGCAGTGTCCATTGGCCTTGGCTGTGTTTGCTCACACTGACCAGTCGAACTGTTTTGCAAGTGGAGCGTGTTGTCCCCGTCCGTCTGTTTCACTGTCCCTCCTCCTCCTCTTCCTCCTCCTCTCTCTGCGTACTGTCCTGAGTGTCCCGGGCTGGCTGTTCCTGAGCTCTGCGCCCCATTCGCTCACAAGGGTTCCTTAAAGCGGGGGTGGGTGAGGGGGTGGGCGGGGGGTGGGGGGTGGGTGCCATCGCGATCACAAAAGGAACCTGTACTTTACAAAGAAATCACTTTTGCTGTCTCAGGGCAGGGGGGCATACGCTTCAGGATATGTTGGTGTCTACCTGTGCAGGTGCCTGTGTACACCTCTTACGCCTGTGCAGGTGCCTGTGTACACCTCTTACGCCTGTGCAGGTGCCTGTGTACACCTCTTACGCCTGTGCAGGTGCCTGCGTACACCTCTTACGCCTGTGCAGGTGCCTGTGTACACCTCTTACGCCTGTGCAGGTGTCTGCGTACACCTCTTACGCCTGTGCAGGTGCCTGTGTACACCTCTTACGCCTGTGCAGGTGCCTGCGTACACCTCTTACGCGTGTGCAGGTGTCTGCGTAGACCTCTTACGCCTGTGCAGGTGCCTGTGTACACCTCTTACGCCTGTGCAGGTGCCTACGTACACCTCTTACGCCTGTGCAGGTGTCTGCGTACACCTCTTACGCCTGTGCAGGTGCCTGCTTATGCCACAACAACGACCTGCTCTCTTCTGCTCACAGCTGCAATAGTGCAACCAGCCATGCGGGGGCACATCTTCGTTCTCAGCCAATGGGTGACCCCGTCACTCAGGGGCTCAGTGGGTCACGACCAATGGGATGAGGGACAGGGCACTGGCCCACCGCGTTGCACGGTCAGTGTGTGAACAGACAGGATACGCGCGATTAGGGGCGACATAGCTCAGGAGGTAAGAGCGGTTGTCTGGCAGTCGGAGGGTTGCCGGTTTGATCCCCCGCCCTGGGCGTGTCGAAGTGTCCCTGAGCAAGACACCTAACCCCTAACTGCTCTGGTGAATGAGAGGCATCAATTGTAAAGCGCTGTGTGACGGGCGTCTCCTGCTTTGCACGATGTTTGCTGTTCAATGGAACGCTGGGCGCTGACACTCGTCTTCTTTCTGCCTTCTCTCCTGTTCCGGCAGTTTCTCTGCTTTCAGGTTTTGTTCCAGGGCGGTCAGTCGAGTACCTTTGGCTTTTTTTTTTTTGCAGCCCTGCAGTTTGCCAGGCGTGACCCTTGTGTGGCACTTGTGTCGCTCACACATTGTTTTCTTGTTCAACGTACGTACCTGTCCACATTTCTTCCTCTCCGCGTGTCCGCTCGTGTTTCATAACACATTACCTGCTCTGAACCGAATGTGCACTGTCCATCCGCACAGAGCGTGCACGCTTAATTTGGCAGGTGAAACGCCAAACGTTGGCCGCAAATTTTATTTATTGTACCTTTGTTCGCACGGTATGTTGACCGAGCACACGTGATTTAACAGAAACGCTGTTAATTCCCTGACCCCCACCCCAAACCCACACAGGTAGCCTAACCTGTATGTGTTTTTGATTGGGGGAGGAAACCGGAGCACCTGGAGCAACCGGAGAAAACACACACAGGCCCCCCGGGGGGAGAAAACATGCAAACTCCCCACAGAAAGCCCCCCCCCCCCGCCCCCCCCCCCCCCCCCCGGGGAGGTACAGGTACAAGGCACCACCGCGCTGCCCTGCGCAGGGAGCCAACGACAGGGAGCCTCGCGCCGAAACAGGGCCTGTTACGTAACGAGCTGCAGTCCAAACTTTCTTTATATAACGTGTTGTCATTTTCTGTGTCTGTGTTTGAGGAAGAACTTGGTGGGGGTGGGGGTGGGGGCTGGAGGGGCCGAGGTGGAGGGGGACGGGTGGGGGCGTGCGCGGGGGCGTGTAGGGGCAGAGGCAGAGAGAGAGAGAGCGAAAGAGACAGAGCGGAGGAATGAAGTTGAGGACGACAAAATGAGACAGAAAAAAAGGGAGAGAAGAAGAGAGGGGCAGAATGGGAGGCAGAGAAAGAAACGGAGAGGGGATGCAGAAAAGGGAGGGAAAGAGAGAGCAGGATAGAGAGAAAGTGAAAACGGGGGGGGGGGGGGGGGGGTAGATAGAAAGAAGCTGCGCGTCAGCGTTTGCCCTCACGGGGTGAAGCCGTTGGTTTGTCCCTGGAGAATTTGGGCCAAGGTCCCGAGTCTGTTTGTACTCCCTGTCTCTAAAAAATGAGAAAACAAAGAGAGAGAGAGAGAGAGCAAGAGAGAGAAAGAATGTGAACTGTGCAAACAGATACCTTTGTGTTTACTCAAAATTCTGCCTTCTGCAAGTCATCCTGCCGTAGGCAACCGAACACACACAGAGATTAAACGGCCAGGAGCCAGCTAGCATGCGCGCGTGTTTGGCAGTGAGGAAAGGGGCAGACGGACCCTCAGATAGACGCAGGGATGGCTGGTCTTGTTCTACATTATTGCATTAGCCCCGGAGGTTTGACACGGGACAGGAGGGTATGAAATGAGCAGGGCTTAAAGAGGCGTTCCACGTGCTCCTGTAATGGGGCGCATTACACACCGCATGAACCGAATTCTCCCGCTCCCTGACACACGCGGTGCCGTCGCGCTGATTACTTACACACACACACACGCATGACACACATACACACACGCATGACACACATACACACACACGCATGCACACACATGCATGTACACACACATACACATGACACACACACACACGCACGCATGCACGTACACACATGCATGTACACACACACACACGCACGCACGCACGCACGCACGCACGCACGCACGCACGCACGCACGCACGCACGCACGCACGCACGCACGCACGCATACACGACACATACACGCATGCACACACATGACACACACACATTTCCGCCGCAGGAACTTTTTCCACTTGCCAGCCATACAACTGATGCACATCCAGAGGCATCTAGCTGACTGAATTCAAATAGTAATTACTCAAATCCAGACTCAGCCATAGCATAGATGGCAATTCAATTAAATACTGGTAGTGAAAGGATGTTCAGTAAAAGCAAGGGACTATTAGTCTATAATACCATGTGCAAGTACACAGACACTCGAGCAAACTCAACGTTACATCTCGAGGCTTGAGCAGTTTATCGGACGGTTCCGCAATATAAATAGTCTAGGACCGAAGCAGAAGCACTACCAGGCTAACACGAAACGGACAAGGCCAGAGACTTGATATTCGGAAAACGACAAATGCACGATAGTATCATCCACAATAACGAACGAGAAAGCAATAAACGCGAAGTTAGGAAATCGAAAGACCGTCTGTGCTAAACCAGTCTAACCTGGCCGAACGCTGTAAGCAAAACACCGTGCAGGGGGATCAGCTGACAGACAATTATCACGAAGCACCGATAACAAGAGACTAACCAAAACTTTACGTAGCCTAAATGTTTAGGCGTCCATGTTACTCAGTTATCAAACTGAACAGTGCTATCAAAAAAAAGCCATACCAGTCACACGAGTCTATCCTTTTCCCAGCTCAATCGGCCCAGCTGGACAAAACAGCCGATACAAATCTAGAGTGATTAAACCAATCAGTGGCGCTACCATTTAACTATTGTGGGCTTTCCCGATCCTACCTAACCAAACAGAAAAAAAACTCTAACTCAAACTAGTCTAGTTTTCTGCGCTCGGGGCGACTTTGAACGCTAAACTCGTGAGCACTGTCAGCAGACCACTTGACTAGTCGACCTCAGTGCCCCGAAGCGTACCCCCACTCATATTAACCACCAAAAACAAAAAAGGAAAAACAATAAAGTGACAAGTCCCTTGGACCCGCCCGGCGGCTAAGCTAACCGGGCTAAGAACAGAAAATGTAAAACTCTAAAGGGTAAAATCCCGGACGAGCCCTCATTTATGTTACGGTTGCTCTCAAGCCCCCGCAAACATAAGCGATGCCGATACCAAGGTTTCCCAAAACTAACCAATAACTTTATTTAATTACAAAAAGAAATACTAAAATAGACGCAAAACACCAGATAAAATCAAGACCCGGCTGTGGTCGAGAGGTGAGGAGAAAAAGCTCCCTTCTCCTGAGAAGCCGACTCCAGGCTTCTTAAAAGGGCACCACCACAGGTGCTCACAATTAACTTTAACAAGACACACGCCTGTCCAAACGGCCAGCGCCCCCACCTGAGGCGGAGGGACGTAACAGTCAGAAATGTGGACCCCATACAGACGACACATCACAAACTTGGAGGCCTTCCACATCCGATGCCTTCAAAAGATCCTCGGCCTGTCTTGGGAAGATCGAATCCCCCATACTGAGATTCTTTCCATGACCAACTCCGTCTGCATGGAAGCAGCAGTGGCTAAAAAACATCTTCGCTGGATAGGGCATACTATCCGCATGCCTGGCCACCGCCTACCCCACCAAGCCCTCTATGGGCAACTGCAAAACGGGCCGCTGGCGGACAAAAGAGGCGCTACAAGTATTACACCAAAGACCTCCTGAAGCACTGCAACATAAACCCCATCCAACTAGAACCTCTGGCACTCGATAGATCGGCATGGCAGGGCACCTGTGCCAGGGTGGCCGAACAAATACATTACACCATGCAACAGAGGAGGACCGAAAGATGTGCCCAACGACACCAGAGGGCTGCCGGCATTACCCCAACATCTGGGCTCCCTTGCCCCACCTGTGGACGAGTGTGTGGCTCACGCATTGGCCTCCACAGCCACATGAAGTGGCACCAGCATCAACGTCGCTGAACCCCCCCGCTCCCCCCCCCCCCCACTGTGCCCCGGAGCAAGCGTCATCATCGGACACGATGGACAGCTAAGAGGCGTGTCTGTATATGTACATGTGTGTGTGTGTGCGTGTATGTGTGAGCGTGTGTGTGTGTCTGCACATGTATGTGTGTGTGTGTGTGTGCGCGTGAGTCTATGTGTGTATGTATGAGGTCGGAGAATGCTACCTACTTTGCAAAATAAGGACATCTCTATAATAATATGCTGCAAACAGATTTACAAAAAGTTTAGTAGCTGCCATACACATATTTACACTTTAATTGAGGAATTATAATCAGATAATGTTCACAATTTTTGCACGTGTCGGCTGCATGGCGTATCGTTTTGAAGGCATTGGGCCACATTAGTCCTTTGAACGGGACTTTGTAGTGTCCTCAAGGTCACCATCCTTGTCTGCGGTTCATCCCTTAGGTTCACGTCTGTGGTTCTGTTAATTACTCTACAGACTTGAACTGTGAACATGCCAGCCAGCAGAATTTCAGCACAAACACACAGAATAAGGCACAGGGTGAAACACGGGGTCAAACACAAGGCCAATGAAAATGCCTTCCTGCAGACGTAAAGGAATTATTGAATCTTTAGAAGAGTAAGCTGTTTTGGAATGTTTATTTATTTTTTCTAAATTTCAATTCGGTGTTCTAGAATTCAACTCAATTGTTTTCAATGACCAGTGAGCGACTGTGACATCAGCATTTGGAATGTTCAGTTGTGTGTGTGTGTGTGTTCAGTTCAGTTCAGTTGTGATCTCACGCCATAAAGGGCTAATGAACAATGCAAACATTTTGCACTGCATGAAGTGTCCCTACCGATCATGAGCAGAAGGTACACTTAAAACGCACTGAGAGAAAGACCTTACACTACCAGGACAAGGTCTTTGAGACTCATAAACGCTGAGGTCAATCGATGTCTCCTCCTCTGACTGTCTGTCTGCTCGTAATACCAAAAATGCTGACATGGGGGTTTGTGCAATTCAGTACATCCTGGAAATGTTCTGCTGACAGATGAGTGATGTCTGGTAGATAGGTGGTCATGTCTGTAAATGATAGTTTTGCACAAAACAATTAATTGTGTTAGCGGCACAGTTTATGCACATATATATATACATAGTTTCAAAACTTACATATCCCTGTTGTAAGAGGCGTACTATGTGCGTATATAGATGTGATAAGAGCTGTATAAAGTGAGATTATTACCATGTCTCATTGGGAATTATCCACATCCTGTCCATGAAGAGCTGGAATTACAGCCTTAATAACGAATCGTCATAATCACCACAGCTGCACTCTCTGAACCAAGCGCGTGCCAGGCCTCTCCCCTGAGCAACTGTCTCCGTGACGACCCCCTACACCACTCTCCCCGGCAACTCTCTCCATGACGACCCCTTACACCACTTTCCCCGGCAACTCTGTCCATGATGACCCCTTACACCACTCTCGCCAGCAAGCGTCACACCATTTTCCCTAGTAACCCTCACCGTGACAGTCTAAACACTGCTCCCTGACAACCCTCATGCCATGGCAACCCACTCTCGAACAGATCTCTCCCCTACTGCTCCCCCGGGGGCAGACATCTCCATGACGACCGTCACATCATTCTCCCTGGCAAACATTCTCCAAGGCAGTTTCTCAACATGCCCTCTCGAGGAACTTTCTTCATGACAGCCCTAGCAGCCCTCGCCATGACAACCCTAACGCTGCTCCCCACTCCAAAATCACTCTCCAGGACAACATTCTCCCAGGTGGCCCTATGGCCCAACGGTCCCCTCCTGTCGCACTGTCCATTTGACAGCTCAGGTCACATAGATCAAATATGAGCATGGGATCAGCAGACTGACATGTGACATAACAAACAGGAGAGAAAGGGACAAAGAAATAGGGGGAGAGATAGAGGGAGGGAGAGAGAGAGTGAGCCGAAGGAGGAGGGCAGTGCGATAGAGCGGTGGAATGTGTTGAATATTACATTCAGAAATGTTGAAGCGGCTGACTTGTCCGCAGCATAAACCTGTGTATTCCTCTATCGCCCTCTGCTGGTCACTCTTAGTAATCACATGCAATTATGATCGCACGGGCAGCACCCAATCAGAGCGCTTACACGCGCCTCCTTTCTGAAGCAAGCCATCGAGCTAGTTCCGGTAGCAATGAGCAGAGTCGGGATCGTACATAACATTTAACACAGCCAAGATGAGCGCCCCGCTGTGTGCCCGGGGAAAAAATGTGTCATTTTGGGGCACAACAAAAGTCCCCGCGAAGCCTACAGAGCCGGACTGAGTGCTCAGTGCCCCTGTCCACCACTAGGTGGTGCTGACGGTGTGCCGCTGCCAGGACAGCGGTCGTACCCGTTCATTCAGAATGCACTCTCAGGGCGGTTGGGACGTCCCGTGTGGCATGACTGGATTGGCTAGACGGCCGTCTGTCAAATTCAGAGTTGGCCTGAGCCCACCCGTTACACCCAGGCTCTGTTCAATGTCTGCATTGACCGGCACAATCGTTTACTGTGTGCTCCGTTATTAACCCTTTGAAGATTAGGGTTCAGAACGATAAGTAAGTGTTCTAGAACTCTGTTTCGTTCAGTCGCCAGTGGGTGATTGTTACATCAGCATCAGAATGTTCCGTCACTATAACATTCCAATCACACGTTTGCAATCTTACATTGTCAAAGGGTTAAGCTTTGCTAACAATATACAGTTTTCAAACTGTTCAAACGTGAATGCACAGGATGTGGTCTATTACTCCGATAAGTGTGCTCATCTACTCCTGGGGACTCATAAAAATTTAAACTTGAATGTAATCCTAAGATCATTTCCCAAGATGTGCTTTAGCCTACACCATCTTGTGAATGTGGCCAGTCGTAGCCATTTTCCTCTGACCGGGTGTTGCATTTCAACATGTCTTGCACTCTTCATGCCTAAAATTATCAGTTACATGCTTTTTTAAAAGTATGAATACAGCCCATTACATTACATTGCAGACATTTAGCTGACGCTCTTATCCAGAGCGACTTACACAACTTTTTTTTTTTTTACATTGCATTTATATAGCTGAATATATACTGAAGCAATGCAGATTAAGTACCTTGCTCAAGAATACAACGGCAGTGTCCTAGCCGGGAATCGAACCTGAGACCAGCTCCTTAGCCCAATTCAAGGCACAGAGACCTGGGCAAATGGCCTGCACCTGGTCTCAGGTGCACCTCCCTAAGTACAGCCACCTGCCGTGCGAGCCCAGCATGGAATGTCCCCTCAGGTATGTCGTGGATACCTGCAGCCCTGTTCCTCACCTGCCCACACCTTGACGTAGCCTGGAGCTCCAGATGTATCACCCTGCCCCTCTAAACTGCACTATACTGAACTATACAATTTGTTGTACATCTCCCAATTTGATCTTCTACTATTCCAGTTAGTTCACTTACCTCAGCTGTAACCCGCTCAACTTGTTTTAATTTTCTGCGATAGATCCATTCTGCCACTGCTTTACACCAGGCTGGCTAGTGGAGGATGGGCTCCCCCTCTATAGCTGGGTTCCTCATGAGATTTCTTCCCATTGGGGAGCTCTTTCTTGCCTTTGTTTGATGTTTTTTCTCCCCACTGGGAGTTTTTGTTTTTTTACCTCATGTGCGTGCTATTTAGGGGTTCAGGTCTGGTGTGTGCTCTTTTGCTCCATTTCTCGCCCTTTCCCTGCTACTCTGTAAAGCGTCTTTGTGACAGTTTTTGGTAAATAGCTCTGTACAAAAAATTAATTTGATTTGATGTCCTGCCACTGCCTCTCATTTCTCACACTCTTTACCCCCCCCCCCCCCCCCCCCCCCCACCTCCATCCCCCATCTCCCTCACATGCAAAGACTGGAGCATCTATTCAAAGAGCTCAATCAGATCATATTTATTCAATGCAGTCATTTAATCTTTAAGCAAGCGAACATCACAAATACATCAGGTGCATTTAAAGCAAGCGAACGACACACGGAACCACTGTGTGACTGAGTGAATCCAATGGATTTTTTTCTTTTTGTTTCTCAGTGGGTGATCAAACAGTCCATTGTTTGATTGTACCCGCTTCAAGCTCTGGTCCTGGAAGTAGAAACCCTTGGTGAAAGGCGCCATCCACAAGGCATGGCCTGGAAACCGAACACAGCGGGGTTTATACCTCCGCCACTTCCTAGTGCCAGAACAGGACGCTGCCAGCGGGGCTCTTGCCCCAACCTTCGAGAGTGCTTCGAGAGTCGTCTGGTCTCCCCCACCTCTGCGGTCCAGCCCCTCTTTCGTCATTGCCTCCACCATGCCCACACCTGTCGCCACCTGCTGTTCCCCATCACCGCCACCCGGCCCCACCCATCATCTGAGCCACATCATAAACCTTATAAAACTGACTGACATGTTGGTCACCAGTCGGCACCCTGAGCCGACCAGAGGAGGATGGGTTTCCCCCTTGAGCCTGGTTCCTTCCGAGGTTTCTTCCCATCTGCCACAGGGAGTTTTTCCTTGCCACTGTTGCCTCAGGCTTGCTCCTGTGGGGGGTTTAGGCCAGGGTTGTCTGTAAAGCGTATTGTGACAACCGCTGTAAAATACGCTATACGAATAAAATCTGATTGATTGATGATTGATTGACGTGAGGCCTGGATGCTCGACAGTCACCGCAGGGCGACCTAATTCACAATCCTGAGGACCTGTGCATATTCTGTGGAGCGTCCTTTGGACTGCCTCCGTAGATCTCAAAGACGTGTACTTTCCCATCACTGATCTGGCCTGACGTTGGAAATTCATACGCTGCATGTAATAAAGCGGTGTTAACGAATTCTCTGCTTCTTTACTTCACTCTAGTGTGTTTTTCTGCACCTCTGCACCGTGAACTGATGCACTTGTTGTACGTCGCTCTGGATAAGAGCGTCTGCTAAATGCCTGTAATGTAATGTAATGTATGCATTTCCCTTTGGCCTCCCCCAGTCCCCCTGAAGATACTCGATAGAAACGCGTGGATGCTGTGATCTGAAAGCTAATGCCAGGAGTCCCCACAGGTCACCCAGCACTGTCTCCAGCCTGGAAAATGGCGGGTTTATGAGCCGTTTGTGTGTTACGGAGCTGGTTCTGTGGGCAAGGCCTCACCCAGAGGTGTTCTCATTGGCTTGTAGGTGTCATTTCACTTATGGCCATTTCTCTTAATAACCTGCCAGCTGCACGCTGTTGCTTGATGGAATTGTTCAAATAACATTTATTAATATATTTATTAATATTATTAATGTTAACTTTTTTTTTGTTCAAATTGGAACAAACAACATATTGTGTGGGGTTTTTTTTTGTGTTTTTGGTTTTTTGTTGCCATGGGCAACGAGTACAAAGGATTTATTGAATGTCGTACATCCCCTCACAATAATGTCGCTCCAATTTGGGGGGTTGGGGGGAGGGGGGGATCCTACGGGACACGCTGGACTGTACGTTCCCAACCTCCCAGCAGTCCATTCTGAATTTAAAAGGCCCATGATGGGTTACTCATGCAAGCGTGATTCTTTGGAAGAGGAATCGACCACCAGGCAGCCTCCTTGCTTGGTCCTCCCACGGGGATTCGACAGGGAAAAAGAAAGCTGAACAGTAAGCTCTCCCTCAGGTCATAGCCCACGCTACCATAAGGGGGGTGGGTCCGGGCCCGTGGTGAATTTGATTGACAGCCGTCTGGTCGAATCCAGTCGCACGACACTGGGGTATCCCAACCCCCCCTGGCAGTCCGTTCCTCATTCCAGGGTGATAGACTTTGGCCAAGAAAGCGACAGAATGGGGCCGAAAAAAGAGCGGATGAATGAAAGGAAGGAGAAAGACCCAGGAAGGAAGGAAAGATGGAGAAAGAGAAGGGGAGCCTGAGACGGCACAGCAAACAGGGACAGAATAAAGGGAAGGGGGAAAAAAAAAGAAAGGCAGAAGAAAATCGACTCAACTACCGGCAACAGCAGCCAAGCGCGCTGACCCCCCAACAGCCACACTCCTTCCCCCTCTCTCTTTACCCCCGTCTCTGACCTCCCTCTGTACCTCTCCCTTTCTCAAGCCCCCCTCTTTCCTCTGTCTCCCTCTTTCTCTCCCCACCTCTATTTCCGTCTCGCTTTACCTCCCACTTTTGTGGTTTCTCTCACCATTTCTTTTTTCCCCCTATGTAAATATAGATGTGAATAGATGTGATGTCGCTACAGACAGCAATTTTCTGTTTCGCTGCAGGTTTCTTATTTTAAAAATCCCATGGGGGGCGACATAGCTCAGGAGGTAAGACCGATTGTCTGGCAGTCGGAGGGTTGCCGGTTCAAACCCCGCCCTGGGCGTGTCGAAGTGTCCTTGAGCAAGACACCTAACCCCTAACCCCTAACTGCTCTGGCGAATGAGAGGCATCAATTGTAAAGCGCTTTGGATAAAAGCGCTATATAAATGCAGTCCATTTACCATTTACCATTTACCATGGGTGGGGTCCACTGCTGATTCATAAGAGATCAGAGGTCAAAGGTTACACACTTGCATGGTCACTCTTGCTACCAGCGCACATTCAGTGTAGATGTTTGGACTCTGCAAACATCTACATCATACTTTTCATCATCATATTTTTAATTGAATTCCCTGAGGTCCCAGTGTAGAAATGGAATACTGCTCCACACTGCTGCTCTGAGCACTGCTCCACACTGCTCTTCTGACCACTGCTCTACACTGTTACTCTGACCACTGCTCCACACTGCTCTTCTGACCACTGCTCCACACTGCTGCTCTGACCACTGCTCCACAGTGTTACTCTGACCACTGCTCAACACTGCTGCTCTGACCACTGCTCCACACTGCTGTTCTGACCACTGCTCCACACTGCTACTCTGACCGCTGCTCCACACTGCTGCTCTGACCACTGCTCCATACTGCTGCTCTGACCACTGCTCCACACTGCTGCTCTGACCACTGCTCCACACTGCTCTTCTGACCACTGCTCTACACTGTTACTCTGACCACTGCTCCACACTGCTCTTCTGACCACTGCTCCACACTGCTCCACAGTGTTACTCTGACCACTGCTCAACACTGCTGCTCTGACCACTGCTCCACACTGCTGTTCTGACCACTGCTCCACACTGCTACTCTGACCGCTGCTCCACACTGCTGCTCTGACCACTGCTCCATACTGCTGCTCTGACCACTGCTCCACACTGCTGCTCTGACCACTGCTCCACACTGCTGTTCTGACCACTACTCCACACTGCTGCCCTGGACTTCACACCGCTAATCTCTTGCTCTCTTTCTTTCCCTCTCTTTCTCTTCCTCTCGCACGCACAGAAACACATTTACAAATACACTCACACACACAAACTTGCGTGCATTCTTTCATTTAAGGAAAGGCATCAACACTCTCTTGTGATTAGAGCAGAAGATTAAATCCCTCTTTGTGTGTTTTTCTCAAAAAGGACATTCAGACCCTTCATGGGTAGAGAAAGACCACACAGCAGCTGTACAGACCACCCCCCCCACCCCTCCCACTTCCCCAAATATACCCTCCTGTCTGCTCTTACTAACCACCAATGAAAAAGCTCACGAAGCACCATCTCACATCACTCACGAAATCTACTAGCCACTGTATCACAGCCAATCACAAAGCTCACGAAGCACCATCTCACATCACTAGCAAAATCTACTAAGCACAGCCAATCGCAAAGTCTATTATATCAAAATATATATGTGACAAAAATCTATTCCCAAAGTGTGCGCACTACTAAGTCAATTACTCAAATGTGCATACACAAGAAAGCAAACTACAACATTAAAACGAATAGACAAGAGAAATTATCAGTCAAAAGGATAACAATATGGAGTGGGAGTATTCTAAAATTTACAGTGTGTACTCTAAACAAGTACTGTATCATACAATCAGTTTCATGAAACAATTTTTATTTGGCACCATTGAAAAAGATACACAAAAATACTAAAAAAAAACGAATTACACTATCATTGAGACATACTATGATTTACCCACACATCAAAAACATAGCCCATAATTAATGATTCAAAAGAATCAAACAAAACACATTTTTGTGCGTGGGTTTCCTCTGGGTACTCCGGTTCCCTCCCACAGTCCAAAAGCATGCAGGTAGGCTAATTGGAGACTCTAAATTGCCCATATGTGTGAGTGTGTATGTGAATGGTGCGTGTGCCCTGCGATAGATTGGCAGCCTGTCCAGGGTGTATTCCTGCCTCTCGCCCAATGCACGCTGGGATAGGCTCCAGCACCCCCCTGCTCAGGATAAGCGGATATAGATAATGGATTGATGGATGAATGGAAACAGGAAGGGAATGAAGGGCACTATACATTTCCTTAAGACTGAGATGGACTTAAAAAAAGCAGAATGTTATCGCAGATTTAGCTTTATTTGTTTCATAGAATCTAGGGTGGCACAATAACTGTTACACCTAAGTTTTTGAGAAACAAATTATTACTAAAAACTATTTTGTTTAATACACCTTTTTAAAAAACTAACTTTCATAAAGATTCTGGACTTGGCTGTACCCACTATTATACGACACACACACGTGCGCACAAGCATACACTCACACACACACACTAATTATACTTCTTATAGCTCCTATGCAGGGAGCTGACTCCAACTCCCTGCATACACAACTCTAAGAGCATACAGCATTCACGCGGAATACAGAATATTGAGAAGCCAAATGAAGATGTGCATTAACGCCTATACCTGATATAATAAATAAAATATATCTCAGTTAAGAACTTGTACGTGTATGTGTACAATACTTGTTATGTGTTAGCAGGTGTTAGCAGGGTTTGTACGCGCACGTGCGAGTCCGGCAGCCTGAGGTTATTTTGCTTCGTCCATCCCGAACATTCGGTAATGTGCCCCATGAACCCGCCCACCCGAGCTTCACAAGACCTAACAACAAGACAAGCGCACGCAAAACACCCACAAACTTTAGATCGACCAGGAACAAAAAGTATTACTTTTCACCGTTAATCTGTTTCAACGTAACTTTCCCCCACCACTCAACGCCGTTGGGTGGACGTTACCCGTTCTCCTTTCCCAGAAACGCACAATTGAAAGGAGCCCCACACATTCTCGCGGAGGCCTCTCAGGACAACAAACGTGACCGGGGTTGTCAGTCGGGCTGCAGCGCGCGACCAGAAGGGAAAGCGCTTTATTTAAAACATCTATATTCAAAAGACAACTTTTCATTCGGAACTAAAGCACTTTTTTTCACCCATAAGCACTGTGTATAAACCCCCGTTTCTTTATTTTAATGTCTTAAAAAGGCTGCCAATGCAACGCTTTCGAACTAGCAACGATGGTTGGGGGGGGGGGGGGGGGGATGAATTAATGAATTAAAAGGTCGAGAGAGTGAGAGGGAGAGAGAGAGCGAGCGAGAGAGAGAGCGAACAAAAGTGACTGAATAGTTAGTTATCCATTCCCAATGGGCGAGAGAGAGCGAGAGAGACGGAACACATGCGACTTGCCTCATCTTCTTAAAAACATAAACTCACAGCTTGATAGGAAAGTTGTTCATGTGAGACGGACGGACAGTTTAAAATTTGTGTCTTTCTTTTCCTTAGCAGACCGGGACCGTTGCGACTGCAATGTAGTTTATTTAACAGTAGAAACTTTTTAAAAAAAGCTTTATAAAATAGAAATATTTTAGTTATTTTTTTTATTGAAATATATGACTTTTTAAATGTATAGGAACTCCAAAGAAAATAAAGGCCAGCCGTTTGTGCTCTAAAGACCCGCACAGACTGTTCGCGTGAGCATGTGTGTGACAAAACTGTCAAAATCCGCACGCGCCTCCAAACGCCGACAGTCCGCATAGTTATCTGCGGGACTTAGCCTTTTATTTATTAATCCTGCCATCAAGCCAGCACTTGAGAAATCTCGACAAACAGGTAAGCGAGCAGAATCTCTCTCTGCGCGCGCACACTTGACCGCTAACTAGTTCCAAAAAATAACCTTACTAACATTTAACGTGATAACTCCCTTTCACCCCACAGGTGTTTAATGTGTCTGAACACATTTAGATGACTAGATAATAGAACATGGAAATAACAATTGCACAGATGAAGGAGATTAATTCATCATTTCTATTGACCCCATTCACCAGAGGTGAAAATTGTTCAGACGAAGAACCGAGTCATTAAGGAATCAAAGAACGTCTTTGTGATATAATTTCGAAAAAACATTTTCTTTGGAAATAACGCATGTAATGCGTTAATGGTTGGTGCCGTGCAGAAGTGCAAACGCATCGTTTTAATGTACGGGTACCCTGACCCAAAATTCGATCTGAGAGTAATTAAAAAAAAAAAAAACCCATCATTAACTATTACCCCAATCACTATGCGCAAAATACTAAAACCAAATGTTGCCTGACACGTGTTGCCACATAAATATCACTCCATCCATTGACGTCTTACCCAATATCCGCATTCCCCCGAAAGAAATACAACAAACTTCGCATTGAGACAAACTTCACAGTAATAACCGCAAGTGTACAAGTTTTAGACCCATTTCAGTACACTCTTCTTGGAGCATAGTGACATTACTCATTTTGGTAACACAGTGTTCATGTTTAATATACAGAAAAAAAACCCTGATTGACAGCTGTTTTGTGGAGATATAAAACTGAATGATAGGGGGTTGATCATTCCACAGTGGTCAACCGATCCACAAATCTGTCTGTCTGTCATAATTGCACCTGTTTCACCTGCCGGAGGTTCGACAAAATGGGGCAGATGTGCTAAAAGGGGTGTGGATGTACAGAGATTGAGCTCCGTGCTAATAGTTGCTCGAATGTCTCCTGATCCTTCAATATCACATGTAGGCTATTACATTTCCTGAAATGAGACTCAGTTCATCTTGATATTTGCAACGGTCAGAGCAGCAGTGTAGAACAGTGGTCAGAGCAGCAGTGTGGAGCAGTGGTCAGAGCAGCAGGATAGAGCAGTGACCAGAGCAGTAGTGTGGAGCAGTGGTCAGAGCAGCAGTGTGGAGCAGTGGTCAGAGCAGCAGTGTGGAGCAGTGGTCAGAACAGCGATGTAAAGCAGTGGTCAGAGCAGCAGTGTAGAACAGTAGTCAGGGCAGTAGTCAGAGCAGCAATGTGAAACAGTGGTCAGAGCAGCAGTGTGGAGCAGTGGTCAGAGCAGCATTGTGGAGCAGTGGTCAGAGCAGCAGTGTGGAGCAGTTTATCAGAGCAGTAGTGTGGAGCAGTGGTCAGAGCTGCAGTGTGGAGCAGTGCCTAGAGCAGCAGTGTGGAGCAGTGGTCAGAGCAGCAGTGTAGAGCAGTGACCAGAGCAGTAGTGTGGAGCAGTGGTCCGAACAGCAGTGTAGAGCAATGGTCAGAGCTGCAGTATGGAGCAGTGACCAGAGCACCAGTGTGGAGCAATGGTCAGAGCTGCAGTGTGGAGCAGTGACCAGAGCACCAGTGTGGAGCAATGGTCAGAGCTGCAATGTGGAGCAGTGACCAGAGCACCAGTGTGGAGCAGTGGTCAGAGTAGCAGTGTGGAGCAGTGGTCAGAGCTGCAGTGTGGAGCAGTGACCAGAGCACCAGTGTGGAGCAGTGGTCAGAGCAGCAGTGTAGAGCAGTGACCAGAGCAGCAGTGTGGATCAGTGGTCAGAACAGCAGTGTAGAGCTGTGGTCAGAGCAGCAGTGTGGAGCAGTGGTCAGAGCAGCAGTGTGGAGCAGTGGTCAGAACAGCGATGTAAAACAGTGGTCAAAGCAGCAGTGTGGAGCAGTGGTCAGAGCTGCTGTGTGGAGCAGTGGTCAGAGCTGCAGCATGGAGCAGTAACCAGACCAGTAGTGTGGAGCAGTGGTCAGAGCAGCAGTGTGGAGCAGTGGCCAGAGCAGCTGTGTGGAGCAGTGGTCAGAGCTGCAGTGTGGAGCAGTGACCAGAGCAGCAGTGTGGAACAGTGCTCAGAGCAGCAGTGTAGAGCAGTGACCAGAGCAGCAGTGTGGAGCAGTGGTCAGAACAGCAGTGTAAAGCAGTGGTCAGAGCAGCAGTGTGGAGCAGTGGTCAGAGCAGCAGTGCGGAGCAGTGACCTGAGCACCAGTGTGGAGCAGTGACCAGAGCAGCAGTGTGGAGCAGTGGTCAGAGCAGCAGTGTAGAGCAGTGACCAGAGCAGAAGTGTGGAGCAGTGGTCAGAGCAGCAGTGTGGAGCAGTGGTCAGAACAGCAGTGTGGAGCAGTGGTCAGCGCAACAGTGTGGAGCAGGGGTCAGAGCAGCAGTGTAGAGCAGTGGTCAGAGCAGCAGTGTGGAGCAGTGATCAGAGCAGCAGTGTGGAGCAGTGGACAGAGTAGTAGTGTGGAGCAGTGGTCAGAGCAGCAGTGTGGAGCAATGGTCAGAGCAGCAGTGTAGAGCAGTGGTCAGAGTAGCAGTGTAGAGCAGTGGTCAGAGCATCAGTGTGGAGCAGTGGTCAGAGCAGCAGTCTGGAGCAGTGGCCAGAACAGCAATGTGGAGCAGTGGTCAGAGCAGCAGTGTAGAGCAGGGGTAGGGGCATCAGTGTGGAGCAGTGGTCAGAGCAGCAGCGTGGAATGGTGGTCAGGGCAGCAGCATAGAGCAGTGGTCAGAGCAGCAGTGTGGATCATTGGTCAGAGCAGCAGTGTGGAGCAGTGGTCAGTGCAGCAGTGTGGAGCAGTGGTCAGAGCAGCAGTGTGGAACAGTGGTCAGAGCAGCAGTGTGGAACAGTGGTCAGACCAGCAGTGTAGAGCAGTGGTCAAAGCAGTATTGTGGATCAGTGGTCCAAGCAGCAGTGTGGAACAGTGGTCAGAGCAGCAGCGTAGAGCAGTGGTCAGAGCAGCAATGTGAAGCAGTGGTCAGAGCAGCAGTGGTCAAAGCAGTATTGTGGATCAGTGGTCCAAGCAGCAGTGTGAAGCAGTGGTCAGAGCAGCAGTGTAGAGCAGTGGTCAGAGCAGCAGTGTGGATCAGTGGTCAGAGCAGCAGTGTGGAGCAGTGATTATTTTTCTGTGAACTACAGCAGCCAATCGTTAATTGAATTATCAGTGTCAATTAAGGTCTGCTAATCTAAAGCAAATAGCTGAGGAATGCTTGTTTCTGAACTCACTTACAGCTCTGAACACACACGCACACACACACATATGCACGTACACACAGCCTGTGCTTGGGTTAAGTTCGGGCTGTGTTCTGGTCACGATAAAAATGGACACTTACGATACTTTGCTGAACTATCAAGGAGCATGGAGTGGAAAACAGTAGCAGCAAGAGGGGGAAAAAACTACAGCTGGACTTGAAGTTGAGAGGAAGAAAAAAGTTTTATTGTTTATCGTAAACAATACAATTGCTGTTCTGGTCATGATCAGATAGTGTTCAGGGTATAAATGGTCTGACTATATTCATGCTGTGTGTATTCTTGGTTGGAGGTGGGAGGTGTTTAAGATGTGCCAGGCCATGCTCAACCTTTGGTCAGGTCACGAAACAGGCTGTGATCAGATTGTGACCCGTTTGTGTTTAGGTTCTTGTGATAAATCCGTGTTCTAGCTGTGATTATCTTTGAGTGTTTGGGATGGGATCAGATTGTGTTCAGGCTGTGGTCAAGTCAGTTAGTTGTGTCAGATTGATGTTCGAATGCGTTGCATTGATCAGCCTGTGTTCGGTTGTGTTAAGAGTATTCAGGTTGGGAGCGTGTTTTAGATGTGCAGGCATGCTCGACGTTTGGTTTAGGTTCGAAACAGGTTTGTCGGTCATTGTGACAGTTTTAGGTGTTAGATTGTGCTAATACGCGTGTTCAGAGCGTTGTATGTTAGCTTTGAGTGTTTGTTCGGATGAGAATGCAGTGTTCAGGCTGTGTGCGATGGTGTTACAGATGTGTTCCAGATTCTGATGTTCCGATTGTGGCAATGCAGTGTTCAGGCTGTGTTCAGGTTGTGGAAAGCAGTGTAGTGGTTGTTGTGGATGCAGTGTTCAGGTTGTTTAGGTGTGTAATGCAGTGTTCAGCCTGTGTTCAGGCTGTGGGAATGCTATGTTTGGTTTGTGTTCAGGTTGCGATAATATAGGGTTCTGTCTGTGTTCAGGTTGTGGTAAAGTAGTGTTCAGGCTGTGTTCAGATTGTGGCGATGTAGTGTTCAGGCTGTGTTCAGGTTGTGTTCAGGTTGTAGTAATGCAGTGTTCAGGCTGTGTTCAGGTTGTGGTGATGCAGTGTTCAGGCTGTGTTCAGGTTGTAGTAATGCAGTGTTCAGGTTGTGGCGATGCATGTCAGGTGTGTTGTTGTTCAGGATTGTGTTCAGGTTGTAGAAATGCAGTGTTCAGGTTGTGTTCAGGTTGTGCGTTGCAGGTGTTCAGGTTGTAGTTGCAGGTGTTAGTTTAGAGTTGCAGTGTTCAGGTTGTGTTCAGGTTGTGGCGATGCAGTGTTCAGGTTGTGTTCAGGTTGTAGTAATGCAGTGTTCAGGTTGTGGCGATGCAGTGTTCAGGTTGTGTTCAGGTTGTAGTAATGCAGTGTTCAGGTTGTGGCGATGCAGTGTTCAGGCTGTGTTCAGGCTGTGTTCAGGTTGTAGTGATGCAGTGTTCAGGCTGCGTTCAGGCTGTGGCGATGCAGTGTTCAGGCTGCGTTTGGACCGTGACTGCGTCCCGGAGGCCCCAGAATGTGGATGTAAAGAGCCAGTGAGCTGTGTAGCGCTCCGCCGCGTTCCGACGCCGTGTGGAATACTAACGAGCCTGCTTTGTCCTGTCCCCTGCTCACACACACTCTCTCTCACACACACACTGTGTGTGTGTGTGTGTGTTTGTCCGCATGTCCCCTCCCTCCACACTCTCCCTCTCTCACCCCTTTTTTCTCTCAATGGTCCTTTTGTCCCTTTCATCTCCCCCTTTCAAACAAAGGATACTTGTCCGCCCAGGAGAGAGGGAAAGCAAACGGGAAGAGGAAGAGAGGAGAGATGAGAGGAATGATAGTGACCGGCAGGAGAGAGAGAGAAAGACAGGAGGAGAAAGGAGCAATTATGTAACAAATACGAGTATTTACCCCAGAAATTCCAACTATCCGCCATTATACAGCAATGTATTATTATTATTTTTTTTTATTTCATAGGAGCAGCCATCATTGTAATGTAATATTTGTCCCAAAAATACCAGTCATTATGATGAAATTATGTCCCGCTACCTGGAATTTGTGTGAGCCTTTCATTTCCCCTGTGACACTTAAGCATTAAGGAACTTCGACTCCTTGGGCATCCCTCTCAGCTGTTTTAAAAACAGAAGAGCTTTTAGTTCCTTTCGCATCAATTATCTGGAATTCAATCCAAGCCATTTCAAAAGTGCCAACAGCAAGTGGCTCAATTACTCGTGTCTTAAGCGTACTGTTCACTGACCAGTGTTGATGAACAGGTGCATGTGAAGGGTCATGTTTGAGCTGTGCTGTGTAGCAGTAGTGTTCAGTGCTGTGTAAGAGCAGTGTTTGAGTTGTGCTGTGTAGCAGTAGTGTTCAGGCTGCAGCAGTGTTTGAGCTGTGCTGTGTAGCAGTAGTGTTCAGTGCTGTGTAAGAGCAGAGTTTGAGCTGTGTTGTGTAGCAGTAGTGTTCAGGTTGTGTAAGAGCAGTGTTTGAGCTGTACTGTGTAGAAGTAGTGTTCAGTGCTGTGTAAGAGCAGAGTTTGAGCTGTGCTGTGTAGCAGTAGTGTTCAGGTTGTGTAAGAGCAGTGTTTGAGCTGTGCTGTGTAGCAGTAGTGTTCAGGCTGCAGCAGTGTTTGAGCTGTGCTGTGTAGCAGTACTGTTCAGGCTGCAGCAGTGTTTGAGCTGTGCTGTGTAGCAGTAGTGTTCAGGATGTGTAAGAGCAGTATTTTAGCTGTGCTGTGTAACAGTAGTGTTCAGTCCTGTGTAAGAGCAGAGTTTGAGCTGTGCTGTGTAACAGTAGTGTTCAGTCCTGTGTAAGAGCAGAGTTTGAGCTGTGCTGTGTAGCAGTAGTGTTCAGGTTGTGTAAGAGCAGTGTTTGAGCTGTGCTGTGTAGCAGTAGTGTTCAGTGCTGTGTAAGAGCAGTGTTTGAGCTGTGCTGTGTAGCAGTAGTGTTCAGATTGTGTAAGAGCAGAGTTTGAGCTGTGCTGTGTAGCAGTAGTGTTCAGGTTGTGTAAGAGCAGTGTTTGAGCTGTGCTGTGTAGCAGTAGTGTTCAGGTTGTGTAAGAGCAGTGTTTGAGCTGTGCTGTGTAGCAGTAGTGTTCAGTCCTGTGTAAGAGCAGAGTTTGAGCTGTGCTGTGTAGCAGTAGTGTTCAGTGCTGTGTAAGAGCAGTGTTTGAGCTGTGCTGCGTAGCAGTAGTGTTCAGTGCTGTGTAAGAGCAGTGTTTGAGCTGTGCTGTGTAGCAGTAGTGTTCAGGTTGTGTAAGAGCAGCGTTTGAGTTGTGCTGTGTAGCAGTAGTGTTCAGGTTGTGTAAGAGCAGAGTTTGAGCTGTGCTGTGTAGCAGTAGTGTTCAGGTTGTGTAAGAGCAGCGTTTGAGCTGTGCTGTGTAGCAGTTGTGTTCAGGTTGTGTAACAGAAGCGTCATGCAACACGGTTCTGTGTAATAGTATTCTTTCAAAAAGGATGTGTTAATATCCAACACACTTTTTGTGTTACAACTTTTGTGTTACTTTCAAAACATTTTGCGTCAAAGTTACTACTTTTGTGTTACAAATGTACAACTTCCGGGATACAAAGCTAGACTTTTCAACAGACTGTGTTGAATGTGCAGTAGCACAAAATGTGTTGTCCTTAACTTGACATGGCGGTGTGTTAAGACATGAAACGTTATGTGCTGTTATTAACACATGTGTTTTGAGAGGGTAGCATCCGAGATGCGCTGTGTAAGAGTAGCATTTGAGCTGCGGTGTGTAACAGTAGGATTTGAGCTACACAGTGTAACAGCAGAGTTTATGTTGCCTTGTGTAACCTTAGCATTTGAGTTCTGCTGCATAACAGCATTCAAATTGTGCTGTTTACAAGTACTGTTTGTGCTGGGCTATGTAGCAGCAGTGCTGTGTAGCAGTGTTTGAACTGTGTTGTGTTACAGTTGTGTATTGGCTGTGTCTTGTAACAGACTGCAATACTGAATCTGCTACATTAACCAACGGGTGAATTGGCTTTGTGATGTGACAATGCGGGTGTGTTGACCCTGTGATGTATAAAACAGTGAACTGGCTCTGTGATGTAATACTACAGGCTTGGACATTACACAGGATTTATTATAGAGCTTTTCACAAACAGATAAAAAAAAAAAATCAGTTCGATTGGCAGGTTTCTGAGATTTGCTAAGATCTTCTTTTTTGATACCTGTGTGAATAGGTGAGTGCTTCAGGACAAGCACCATTAGTTTTTCCTTCACCTTGTTTTTGAAAATGCAGGTGCCCTCCTAGCGTCTCTGTAGCTAACTAATTTGGGCTAACCAGTATTAATTAAAGTTTTGTCTTTTACAGTTTTCTTATTTTTTCTGTCAAAAGAAAATCATTAGAACTCTGGCCTATATCTGCTTTGCACCATACACTGTAGCTTTGAATCCTCTAATTTGTTGAGACAACTACTAATTTCAAGTTGACTTGACAACTGAAAACATGTTGAAGCAATAAAAAGACGCAATTTGTTTTTACAGTGTATCCGCTCTCTCTCGCCTGTTTTTTTATTCTGAACTTTGCCTTTCTTGTGCGTGGCCTTGTCGCGTGATTGTTCTTTAATCACTGGTTCTCAGAACTTTACTTTTTGTTTAATACATTATCATTACTCTTCTATGATGATTTTATCAGTTCTATTCCGTGTCTATGCTTTTAGCTGTGTCGGTATGCTTAATCATATTATTTGCAGAAGAAGAGTGCTGAAAGAAAAGTTTGTTGTTATCGTGGCCAAAAGCAAAAATACAAGCTCGAAGCATACAAGAATCCAGGTCAGGCTCCACCTACCGTCACAGTGCCTCACCGTCAGATAATACGTTATGCTCTGAGATGAAAAAAAGAGAGACAGAAATACGAGACTCTTTTAAACAACGACAAGCGCCATCAGACGGTATCGCGCCAGATCTGCTGGCCTTTATCGAACCGTACGCCTTTCACTACAGGCCTCTATCGAGCCCTGTGTGCTCCTGCGCAGGCCCTCATCTGCAGGCTCAGCCCAAACCCCCCTTATCTACAGTCGGGTTTCAAATGCTAATGTTTTTATTTCCTGCCATGAGAGAAATGTCAATTTGAGAGAGAAAGAGAGAGGAGGAGAGAGAGAGAGAGGGAGAAAGAAAGAAAGAAAGAGAGAGGGAGAGAGCTAAAAGAGGGGTTATTGTGTTGCTGTGTGTGTGTGTGTGTGTGCGCGCTGTTTGTAATTACAAATCTTTGAGTGGCAAAAGATCGCAACTGCATAGCTGCATTGTGATGACTCCTAATTAATGTGGAGGTTATATAATGGTTGTGTGGTGCTGGACTATGTGTGTGTGGGGAGCGAAGGGGGCGTTCCTGCCCCCTGTGTGGGCATACATGCATCATGAGCGTGCGTTTTGGGCGGGGGAAGGGGGGGGGGCTCACTCAGTCATTTCAGTGAGTGGGCTGCGACTCAATGAAGGGGGTCAAAGGTCGGGTGTGTGAGCACGGCCCCCAGGCACATGGCTTCCCTTCCCCTTACACACACTTTATTTACACATGGGATCATTGCCCAGAAACTCTTCCTCCCCTCTCTCGCTCTCTCTCTCTCTCTCCCTCTTTCTGTGCAGAGTGAGAGAGGGAAGGGAAGGAGGGAGGCAGTGTTAGAGACAGAGACAGAGAGAGCGAGAGACAGAAGGGCAAATGTGACAGAAAGCAGATGGAGAGAGAGAGACTGTGAAACAGAAGATGGAGAGAGAGAGTGTGAGAGACAGAGTGAAAGAGCTGGACAAAGGTAGTAAGAGCGAGTGTATTTGTGGATTTTTAGTTCCTGTTGTTCCAGATGTTTTTGATCTCTTATATAAGACACTCAGTTGCAATCGGGGTCCCTAAAACCCCCCAAAATACATAGAAACAATCTGTGTGATATTCATAACAGACATCACATCCTGTTCACAGCATATTCTGCTTACATCACATCCTGCTGTCACCTGTGTAACTCATAACTTGATTATACGAATTCCCATGGATTTTGAAGGATCAAGAGTAACTTTATTGATTAATGTTTTTGTCACTGTTTTTGATGCTATGTATTTTACTTGATACTTGATATGGATTTAGATAAGTGGTTCCCAACCCTGTTCCTGGAGATCTATCATCCTGTAGATTTTCATTTCAACCCTAATTGGGCACACCTGATTATACTAATTAGCAGCTCAACGAGATCGCTTGCTGTTGAATGAGGTGTGCTTTGTTAGGATTGGAGTGAAAATCTACAGGTTGGTAGATCTCCAGTAACAGGTTTGGGACCCACTGATCTAGATTCCATTTTTGATATTGATTACTTGTGTGTGTTTATCTTTTATGTTGTCTTTGTAAGCAACTTTAATTCATGTCAAAACCTACCCCATCTATAGCCAAAGTCCTGTTCGTGGTTTTTTACTAAAGAGGAACTCTTGAAAAACAAAAATTATAATTTTTTTAGAGCCTTCTGCTTTCCATTTAATGTTTGGTAAACAGCTTCCCAATGCAAAGCAGCAGAAGAGTGAAATAGGGTAGGCTGATTGGCTGACAGGAGGGTGCAGGGTGTTTTAGAGGCTGTGATTGGCTGAGAGGAGGGTGCCGGGTGTCTCAGTGGCAGTGATTGGTTGAGAGGAGGGTGCAGGGTGTCTCAGCGGCTGTGATTGGTTGAGAGGAGGGTGCAGGGTGTCTCAGCGGCTGTGATTGGTTGAGAGGAGGGTGCAGGGTGTCTCAGTGGCAGTGATTGGTTGATAAGGATAAACGCTCCCTGTAGACGAAAGACAGCTTCCCCTCTTTCCATCTCCATTCAACGACCGTAAAATGAACTTTTACCGTATTAATTCCACGGCAAGAAATAAAATACTGTCTTTTTTCAAAGCAGGGCTAAGAAAGATGGATGTCTTGAGTGTGAAACATTGCAGCATTGTAGCAGAAATCTCTCTTTCTGCGAGCCTTTCATTCCAGAAGAAAAAGAAAAATTCCTTGTCTCTCCAGGGTGCAGCAGAGCTGTTTTTTTCGGTCCCACAGTCCCACAGTCCCACAGTGTTATGTTGCGGTTGTTTTTTTGTTGCTGTTGCAGCCTATCTCTTGATCAATTAAGGTTGTTCAAAACGTGCACCTAAGATCCTCTGTAATCTTTCCCCTTAAACTAAAGGCCCTACTGCCTACTTTGAGTACAGTTATTGAGTATAGTTGTTGAATACACTGGATGAGAAAGTTGTGAAGTAGGAAGAAATTTCTCAAAATGTAGTGTAATTCCAGGTGGATATAGCCGGATATTACAGGGATTATACAGGGTTTCGCTGAGTAAATTCGGAAGTATACCTTTCAGGAAGTAAACAACTCTTTTGGTTCCATAAATAAGATGTGCATCCATTTTGTGAGCATGGATCTGTGTGTGACTGTGTTTGTAGGTGTCTGTGTCTGTACAGGGGAAGGGATGGAGGATATATAATATTTTGTGTACTTTTAAATGCGGTGCTGGCAGTTGTACTCTGTTTTTCTCGGATACAGATATGTTAAAAAATAATATATATATGTATACGTGCAGCTTCATTTTAAAAAGGAGGCACAGCTTTGCAGACGTTTTCCTTCATTAACAACGATAACGCCACATGGGCATGACTGCACAAGGGCTAACCATCCTAAGACACGTCCACAGGACAGCTGGAAAATAGTGTGGAGGATGTTGTTCGCATACTGCCCATCGCGTACTAAACATTACAATACATTACATTACATTACATTACATTCATTTGGCAGACGCTTTTATCCAAAGCGACGTACAAAAAGTGCATTTCATGGTCATAGACAACTGCTAAACACAGGTTCAGTAAGGTACAATACTTATTTTGTACAGCTATTTCTAGCCAAGAACACAGTTTAGTTCACACAGTGAACACTATTCAGCCCCAACCTCTGCAAAGCCAACTAGGCAGAACTAAACCATATGCACTAAACAGTATGCAGCTATGCTTCTGTAGACAGTACACATTCTGAGTACACGACAGTTATGAGGCTGATCCGGTATTAAAAAAAAAAAAAAAAAACGGCCTCTGCGTTCACCCGCGTCTGACCCACTGTCTCCGCCCCCCCCCCAGAGTGGAGATGACGGCCACGCCCCCTTCCTCCCGAAGCTCCTCCCCCCAGAAGGTGTGCCACTCGCAGACGCAGACGGAGGCGACGAAGCCGCTGCTGGGGGGCGGGGCCGGGGGCGGGGCGGGCGCGGGGGCAGGGCCCGCCGCCCTGCGCCGCAGGAGGCGCGTGCTCTCCAAGGACGGGCGGAGCAACGTGCGCATCGACCACGTGAGCGGGCGGGGCGCCCTCTACCTGCGCGACCTCTGGACGACCTTCCTGGACATGCAGTGGCGCTACAAGCTCTTCCTGTTCTCCGCCACCTTCGCCGGCACCTGGTTCCTGTTCGGCGTGCTGTGGTACCTGGTGGCGCTCGTGCACGGAGACCTGCTGGGTAAGATGGACGACGAGGCCTGGGGGGAGGGGGGGGGGTAGTTGTGCCGTCTTGTCGGCGTGGAGGAGTTTTTTCCGTGTTCGCCCCGTGTTCGTGTGGTTTTGAACTCTGGATCCTACAGGCTCCTCCCAGAGTCCAGAGACGTTACATTACTGGCATTTAGCAGACGCTCTCATCCAGAGCGACTTACAACTTTTTACATAGTTTTTCACATTGCCTTCATTTATACATTTTGGTATACACTCACTGAAGCAATGCAGGTTGGGAACCTTGCTCAAGGGTACAATGGCAGTGTGCAACCTGGGAATGGAACCTGTGACCTTTAGGTTACCAGTACCAGTACCAATACTCTAGACATGCAGGCTCTAGGGTTTACTGGTAAAAGAGATGTCAATCTCAATGTGACTACCCTGGTTTTAAATTAAAAAATATATTTTTAAAAATCTACTCCTACAGAGTACATATGGTCTCTGTTGGACTCGTATGTTCGCTGAAGTAGTAGAGCTGAAGTAACACTGGACATTTTACTCTGTAGTAGTGTGTAGTGGCATTCAAATTGTGTGTGTGTGCGTGTGTGTGTGTGTAGCAAGGCTATTATCATAAAAGTAAAATAAAACAATAACTGATATATTTGTGAACTGACATAAATAAGAATAATTCCTGTTCAAGATACTAAAAATTAAACTGAAACTAGAATCTTTGCCTCTAAAACACAAAGACATGAAAGCAAACATAATTTTCTTAATGTTTTAGTTTTATATATATATATATATATATATATATATATACAAAAGACGATTAAAAGCAAGTGGCATTTGTCCTGCCTGTTAGGTGTCTAGGCAGTTACAGCCACTAGATGGCGATGTGCTGCCTTATGAACAATCTTAACCTTTGAACTTCGGAGTTTTCTGTAAAACAGCAATCTGACGCTGCTAGCTGTCATGGCGGAGGCTGATTCGGAGGCCTGGTGTCAGAAAAAGACAGAGCTTAGCCTGCAACTATTTTAAGTACATTATCAATAGTGTGTCCTGTACATTTTAATTTGAGCAACTGCTTTTAAATATTTAAGAGTTCCTTAGGTACATGGTAACATTACTTGATTTGTCTTGAGAAACTTTTAATCTGGTCTTTTGTGACTGAAAAGATGTGCCTTACTAGTTCCATATATAGAGGAGGAATGATCAATTACTATTACAACTACCTCCCATTCCCACAAAGCACTTTTTCCCATTTTCAGTGAGTGTGTGTGTTGTGTGCGTGTGTATGCACATGCACTGTTTAGTGTGCGTGTGGGTGTAGTATTTTTCACGTGTATGTGTGTGAGTCTGTGTGTACTGTTTAGTGTACTTGTGGGTAGTGTTTTATGTGTATGTGTGAGTATGTGCACTGTTTAGTACACACACACACACACCCCATGTGGAGTTGCTTGAAAATTTTGGGAAAAAAAGTAAAAAAAAAAAACAGAATTTTTTTCTCTAAAATATGTGAATGTAGGCAACTGCATGTCAAACAGCATAACAACCCAGCTATAATAAAGCAATGAGGCACGTGGGGCTGTGGTATATAGGCAATGTAGTCACGACTAAACGGCGCTGTTACGGGTGGGGTGTGTGTGTGGGTGGGGTGTCATGGAAATTTGTGAACATTCACTTGGGGTCACATCACATAACATTACTTAATTGTTAGAAACTTTCAATCTTGCCTTTTGTGACTGAAAAGACCTGTCTTACTAGGGCCATCTATAGAGGGGGAATACTCTATTACTGTTAAACTGTGCATTTAAGTGTGTGTGTGTAGTGTGTGTATGCAGTGTGTGACGTGTAGTGCGTAGCATGCAGAAGGTGTACAGGTGAGTAAAGGTGCTGCCGTGTTGTGTACCTGTGCCCCTCCCTCAGAGATGGACCCCCCCTCGAACCACACGCCCTGTGTGATGCAGGTGCAGACTCTGACGGGTGCCTTTCTCTTCTCCCTGGAGTCTCAGACCACCATTGGCTACGGCTTCCGCTGCATCACCGAGGAGTGCCCAATCGCCATCCTCCTCCTCATCCTGCAGCTCGTCATCACCATGGTGATGGAGATCTTCATCACTGGCACCTTCCTTGCCAAGGTGAGTGCCAGGGCGGCAGTGGGCGCCATTTGCAGGTGGTGTTCTGGAGGGGAGGTGGTGGTGTAGTGGACTGGTAACCAAAAAATGTTGCAGGTTTGAATCCCATGTCAGGACACACTGTCACTGTGCCCTTGAGCAAGGTTGTTTCAGTCAAGCTCTGCAGCTGTATAACATTGTGACAATGTAGGTAACTCGAGATCAGGGGTGTCCAGTCTTATCTGAAAAGGGCCAGTTGTGGGTGCAGGTTTTTGTTTTAGCCCGGCACTAAGGCACCTGATACTACTTGATTGAAGAACATAATTAGTTAATCAGTTTAATTACGTGTCGTAGTGCTGTGCTAATATGGAAACCTTGCACCCACACTGGCCCTTTCAGATATGATTGGACACCTCTGCTTTGGATACCAGTGCCTGCTAAATGACCAAACTGGAATTGTAACTGTGTCTTATGCCATCCGGTGGTCACATGCAGTATTGCAGCTGTTCTGTTTAGGCGCTGTTCTCTCTCTAGGTTACATTACATTACAGGCATTTAGCAGACGCTCTTATCCAGAACGACTTACACAACTTTTACATTGCATTTTACATTGTATCCATTTATACAGCTGGATATATACTGAAGCAATGCAGGTTAAGTACCTTGCTCAAGGGTACAACGGCAGTGTCCTTACCCGGGAATCGAACCTGCGACCTTTCGGTTACAAGCGCAGTTCCTTACCCACTGTGCCACACTCCGTCCTAGGTGGCTCGGCCTAAGAAGCGCGGCGAGACGGTGAAGTTCAGCCAGCACGCCGTGGTGTCCAGTCACGAGGGCCGGCCCTGCCTCATGGTCCGTGTTGCCAACATGCGCAAGAGCCTCCTATTGGGCTGCCAGGTAAGAGGGGGCGGGGCTTACGATGACAGTGTGATCTCAGGCTTGCATGTGTGAGTGTGTGGAGAATGTGTGTGAGTGTAATTACACACTGTGTGTGTGTGTATAGTGTACTACCTCTGTGGCTGTGTGTGTATGTGTGTGTATAATGTAGTGTGTGTATATTGTTGTCCTGTGTGTGTGTTTGTGTGTATGTATGTATAATGTAGTGTATGTATAATGTAGTACCTGTGTGTGTGTATGTGTGTGTACATGCATGTATGTGTGTGTGTGTTTGTGGTTTGCGTGTGTGTGTGTTTGTGTGTGTGTGTGTAGTGTGTGTGTGTGTTTGTGTGTGTGCATGTGTGTAGTGTGTGTGCGTGTGTGTGTGTGTGTGTGTATGTGTGAGTGTGTCTGGTGTGTGTGTTTGTGTGTGTGTGTGTGTAGTGTGTGTTTGTGTGTGTGTGTGTGAGTGTGTGTACACCTGTAACACCTGTGTGTGTTTCTCCAGGTAACGGGGAAGCTGCTGCAGACGTCTCTGACTCAGGAGGGGGAGACGGTGCGTCTGGACCAGAGGAACGTGCCCTTCCAGGTGGACACGTCCAGCGACAGCCCCTTCCTCATCCTCCCCCTCACCTTCTACCACGTCATCGACGACGCCAGCCCCCTGCGCGCCTGGGCGGCCAAGGGTACTCTCTCTCTGTCTCCCTCCTTCCCTTCATGTCCATACCCCATCCTCTCTTCTGTAGCATTATACTCCCATCTTCTCTCTCTCTCTCACTCTCACTCCCTCCCTTCATCTCTACACCCCATCCTCTCTTCTGTAGCTATATACTTCCATCTTCTCTCTCTCTCACTCTCCCTCCCTCCCTTCATCTCTATACCCCATCCTCTCTTCTGTAGCATTATACTCCCATCTTCTCTCTCTCTCACACTCCCTCCCTTCATCTCTACACCCCATCCTCTCTTCTGTAGCTATATACTTCCATCTTCTCTCTCTCTCTCACTCGCCCACCCTCCCTTCATCTCTAAACCCCATCCTCTCTTCTGTGGCTATATACTTCCATCTTCTCTTTCTCTCTCACTCTCTCTCCCTCCCTCCCTCCTTCCCTCCCTTTGTCTACCCCATCCTCTTTCTTAAGTTCTACCTCTGTCCCTCCCTCCCTCTCTCTATCCCATCCTCTCTTTCTTCAATTCTACCTCTCTTTCTCCCTCTGTCCCTCCCCCTCTCTCTACCCCATCCTATCTCCCTATAGACGGTTTCAACGGTAACAACATAAACAAACGTTACTGCGCATGTGCGTTGTTCTGGCCCTAACTTGACTTCCGGCAGACTTCCGCAAACAATCAATAACAACAGAGTCCCTCTAGACTATTTCTGATAACAAGCAAAGTAAATAACAAGTAAATTACGTTAGCTAGCTAGTTAAAACTATGTCTAGCCCGTATTATTTGGGGTTACCACTCGAAGAAAAGAACCGTTACTTGGCCAAACTGAAATGCGATAATGTTACATTACCAGAAAATCAAGTGACAGATAACTGTTCACAGTATTGCACCTTGCTGAGCATCATACATTCCTTACATAATCCATAACTGTTCTGGGTTACATGCACATTCATTCCTGTATAAAAAGTGCACTCTTTCTATGATGTTGCTTAAAAACGATGATTAGAAGCACACACTGGGGCTAGTGGGCAGCATGTGTACCAAATGCAATTACTGTAGGTTATTTATTTAACCTAGATGTTTTATGGGAAAACATCGTGGCTCTTATAGTTTGGGTCATCTTGCTAGGTTACCACAACAAAAATGATCGGGCAATGTAACGCTGTCAAGTCATTGGAAACAGGTATCATAACGTTAGTAAAAAACGTAGCTAAAGCGTATGAACTACTAGCATTGAGCTAACGTTACTGTGCATAATTTATAAAATGGTAGCTACGTTTAGCTAGCTAGCTAGTTGGCTAGCTAACTAGAATGAATTAATTAAGCTACAATCAATTTAGTTAGCTAATTCATAACTATTTCAGGCGTGTTACTGGTCAGCTTAGTTATCGCTTATTATGAGTTTGTTACCTGAAACAAAGTGCTAGAGTGAGAGCACCTATTCGACCACCTTCGTTCGACAGACAGGAAAGCGTAAACTGATTCGCAACTATATATGAAATAGGCGAAATATCGATAACAACCTGTACCTAGTTATGTAGGAAAAATATCCTTGTTATCCTCCTGTGGTTATTTTTTCAGTACTTTCACGTTTTTTTGTGTGCCAGCAAATAAGTCAGACGTGGTCCAGCGCTAGCATTTGGTTGCTAAGGGGACGTGTATCGACCACCCCATATAAATGAATGGAAATTTGCTAGTATCCTGTCTTGCATATTGGAGGTTAATATGAGAAAGGGTGGTCTCTCATCAGCACGTCTAGGAATCCGTACATATTCACTGTTGTAACCTAAGTCGCAGGACGCAAAATAGCCGTTAGGAAAGCAGTTTGAAATTATGAAGCAAAGTCTGCGCCATTGACTTTAATGGGTCGCGATGACATAATTCATTGTCTTAAGTTGATATTAGGGAGGACAATCGAAAAATTTATTTCCGGAAATTAGCATAAGTATTGTGATTAAAATACCAGTTTAGCCTTAAATTAACGTATTGTGAACAGCGATCGTACATATATGGAATATTAATGTGATATATTGGCTGTTTTGTGGCCTTTTAGCTCGCACTTTCCCAAAATTCCATCAATGATAAGATCGGGACTCCCACGGCACCGAAAACCGATAGATTTCACTGAACATTCGACTGTTTACATTTATGGGGTTCTGAACGAGTGACATCATAATAACTCTTACTGGTTGATTTTACGCGGTCATTTATGGCAGTTGGTTCTCTCAGAATTCTGACTGAGAGCCAGGTCAGTATTTTCACTGGACACTTGATACATCCCGACTTATAACTTCAAAGTCCCAAGTCATTTGTGAATGGTTTAAATGGATTTTGAAAGTAGACACTTCATGCTACAAGCATGCTAAGGGATTTGAGTGTGCTGTGAAGTTTAGGTAGCAAACAAATCAAATCAAATCAAATTTTATTTATATAGCGTATTTTACAACAGTTGTCACAATACGCTTTACAGACAGCCCTAGCCTAAACCCCCACAGGAGCAAGCCTAAGGCAACAGTGGCAAGGAAAAACTCCCTGTGGCAGATGGGGAGAAACCTTGGAAGGAACCAGGCTCAAGGGGGAAACCCATCCTCCTCTGGTCGGCTCAGGGTGCCGACTGGTGACCAGCATGTCAGCCAGTTTATGCAGAAGATATGATAAGTGATGTGGCTCAGATGATGGGTGGGGCCAGGTGGCGGTGATGGGGAACAGCAGGTGGCGGCAGATGTGGGCAGGGTGGAGGCAATGACGAAGGAGGGGCTGGACCGCAGAGGTGGGGGAGGCCAGACGACTCTCGAAGCACTCTCGAGGGTTGGGGCAAGAGCCCCGCCGGCAGCGTGGGGAAGAGGGTGGAAACAGCAGTTAAGGGATTTGCAATATACCAGACAGTGAGTAAGTGCCAGTGCTATGTATTGTGGGACGCCGCCAGGAGTAGAATATGGCTGCATATCTACTAGGACAGGGATGGAGAGCCCATGCAATCATGAGGGTAGACAACCATACCCGCCTATCAAGAGCCAGCCCATGTAAAGTCGGGTCACAGCTGATTGACAGGTGACAGTAAGGAAAGGATTGCCACCTAGAAAGCTCTATGACTACAGGCTTCTCGCACCCTGTCTCCAGACTATAACTGATTGTAAGCTTGAGCATAGAGGTGCGTTTTTAATCTAGATTTAAATATTGAGACTGTGTCTGACTCCTTTATAAATAATGGAAGCTGGTTCCACAGTAGTGGGGCCCTGTAGGAGAAAGCCCTACCACCTTTTAGGTTCTTGGAAATTCTTGGGACTACCAAGTAGCCTGCGTCTTGAGATCGGAGTGACCTTGTGGGCTTATAAGGTAGGAGCAGGTTCGATATGTACACAGGTGCACGTCCATGCAGAGCTTTAAAAGTCAGGAGCAAAACCTTGAAGTCTATCCTATACTTAATGGGTAGCCAGTGAAGCGACGCTAGTACTGGTGTAATGTGCTCATACTTCTTAGTTCTGCTCAGGATACGAGCAGCTGCATTCTGCACAAGCTGGAGACTCTTTAACGAGTTATTAGGGCAGCCAGAAAGCAGGGCGTTACAGTAGTCTAACCTAGACGTAACAAATGCATGGATCAATTTTTCAGCATCCTCGACTGACAGGAAATGTCTAATTTTAGCTATGTTGCGCAGCTGAAAGAAGGCAATTCTGGATGTGTTTTTTATATGGGTGTCAAAAGATAGATCAGGATCAATGGTGACACCAAGGTCTTTAACGACCATATTAGGTTCAGCCAAACAACCATCACAGTTTAAGGTGAGAGTAGACAATTTCTCCCTTAATATTTTGGGACCTAAAACCAACATTTCAGTCTTGTCTGAATTTAGGAGCAGAAAATTTGAAAGCATCCAAACCTTGATATCTACAATACAGGCCTCTAACCGTGAAAGCGGCAGTGCTTCGCCAGGTTTCATTGAAATATAAATCTGGGTATCGTCCGCATAACAGTGGAACTCTACGCCATCGGATAATATTGCCAAGTGGTAGCATATATAGCGAGAAGAGTACTGGTCCTAGTACTGATCCTTGTGGAATACCGTATTTCATTATTGAGGAGCTGGACTCATCTTCTTTTAATTTGACAAACTGTTTCCTGTCACAGAGGTATGAACCAAACCATGCAAGTGCCTGTCCATGAAGTCCAACACAGGCCTGGAGTCTGTCCAGGAGTATTCCATGGTCAATTGTATCAAAAGCTGCACTCAGGTCGAGGAGCACAAGAACCGACACAGAGTTACGGTCGGCTGACAGTAGTAAATCATTTGTAACCTTGATAAGTGCGGTTTCTGTGCTGTGGTGGGGTCTAAACCCAGATTGGAATACCTCATGGATACCGTTAGAGCTAAGGTATGCACTTAGTTGCTTAGCAACAATTTTCTCCAATAATTTTGAAAGAAATGGAAGGTTTGAAATAGGTCTATAATTTTCCAATTTATCGGGTTCTAAGTTTGGTTTCTTCAATAATGGCTTAATGACTGCCACTTTTAGTGACTCAGGTACGTATCCTGTGACTAGGGATGTATTAACGATTTTTAGGATATGCTGGCCTAGTACTGGAAATAGTTCTTTAATCCAGTTTGAAGGAATAGGATCGAGTACACAAGTCGTCGGTTTTGAAGACATGACTAATTCGGATAACTCAATCATGCTAATGGGCATAAAACAGCTCAGTACTGCTGTCTGTAAATCTTCCTGTTGTAACCAGGTGCGGGGCTGTTTATTAGCAAGAACAGGAATAGTGCATGATGGAGACAGTTTGGAAATCTGGTCTCTAATAGCCTCAATTTTCTGATCGAAGAAGTTCATGAAGGCATTGCTGCTAAGGTTGGAAGGATAAGATGAAAACTCTGATGATTGTTTTTTAGTTAATTTATCCACAGTGCTAAATAGGAATTTTGGGTTATGTCTATTTTGTTCAATAAGTTTTGAGAAAAAGGCAGATCTAGCAGAAGCAAGAGCTTGCTTATACTGAAGAAAGCTGTTTTTCCATGCAAGATGAAATACTTCTAGCTTTGTTGATCGCCATTTTCGCTCTAATTTTCTAGTAGACTGCTTCAGGGCCCGGGTGGTATCGTTATACCACGGAGTGTGTTTTTTCTGACTAGGGTTTCTTCTTTTAAGGGGGGCAACGGCATCAAGAGTGTTCCTGAGGGTAAAGGTTAGCTGGTTGGTCAATTGGTCCAGATCGGCTTCATCAGCATTTTCATCAGTCTTTTCTTCTATGGAGAGGAATGACTCCGGAAGCATATTTAAAAACTTTGGAATAACCTCAGGGTTTATTGAGCGGCTGTAGTAATATCTAGGCTGTGATACAGCCTAGATAACAACAAGGCTGAATCCTTCTGACGTAATTTACATAGCGACTATATGCTCAGATCGCCTAGTTTCACTCACTACGGCCAAGCGGAATCGATAAGCTTTCAGAAAATATATAACTTTTAAAGATTTAATTCAGTCTTCTACTGGGACTTTTGCTGTTTATCGAGGGTGTGACAGAAAATTTCGGTGCCGCTGACTATAATCGAATGTTTTTCATATTTACCGTTCGATTGACCAAGTACCATTCAAAGTATATTTTTATGGGTTAGTACTGTCAGATTGTGCTAGGTACTTCACATTAACCTTGTACAGCGATCAATAAAGGCTAACAGCACAGTACCACTTAATTCTAGTAACTTCTATCACCACTGTAATGAACTAAAAAAAGGTAACAAACGACCTTTTCTGTGAGAAATGTATTGTCAAGCTCACGCGCATACACTGCTGGCGACATTCTAAAGCTTCGTTTTGCCCTCCCTATTGATATAGTAAATAAGGCTGTATTAGTATTACTAAATGTGTATGTATGAAGTTGATTTTTTAAAATACAGTTTATTATGTGTATTTTTACAGGACTTACATTTTAATAGGTAACGATGTCCAGTTATTTCTCAAAAATACGAAGTAACAACGGGCAAGCACCAGCTATGATAATCGCAGGGATTCATCAATTCGTTTCACAATTTCCTAGTGAGGTTACAAAGTTAAATTATGTATTTTTACTAATTTTCGAAATATAGTTTGTTCCTGAGGTCAGGTTGCACCCCACAGCACAACAACCTGAGCCCAACATCAGTCTGTTCATCAGTTTAACTTTCACTCCATTTGTAATCGGTGCCATATTAGCCAGTAAACACAAACCCAATAATAAACAAACACAGACCGGAAGTTAATTTTGGGCCAAGCGCACAACCTTGGCAACGCGCGTGCCACTGATGAAACCGTCTATAATCCTACCTCTCTTTCTCCTCAGCCCCCTCCCTCCCTATCTCATCATAGCAGCCTGTCACATATAATGTTAGCATTGGGTTCAAACCGATAAGTAAGTTTTAAGCTATTATTGGCCGATACTGATAGAACCACAGTATTATTGTGTATCCCTAATACTGGCTGGGGTGCAATCAGCAGGAAACGCATCACAGAAACAAAGGGGCTGATGGGAGTTGGAGTCCAGAGCTTTAAAGTGTAAAAATGAAGCTAGTGAGTTATGTTCACAGTTGAGTGCAACAATGAAAGAAAGAAATACATGACAGAAATGTGTCAGTTATTATAATTTAACCACTGTGCTAGTTGCTTACTGAATCATTATTGTTTTAACACTTGAATGGTGAATCAAACAGAACCGCAGTGTTAGCAGTGCTTTAATGTCTCGTTTGTGTGGGCCTGGCTTCCTCAAATGAGTTTCTTATGTTAAAATATAATGATTAATGTAATTACTGATTATGAGAATGCTCAGGTCTGACACATTTTTACCACAGAGCCAGGTTCTCCTGCAGCATCTTTTTTCTTCTCTTCTCTTCCACTCTTTCAGTGAATGTTTTGGTTTTCTTGTTGGTGCCTGGGGTATTGTGCAGGTCATGGATTTGTGGTTCATTGTCTTCTCTGGAAAAAATGGCTTTTGAGGTCTTTTGAAGGTTGGTGGAATGGTGAATAAAGCAGACCTTAAATGTCAAAAAGTCTCTTCCACTTATCTTCTCATCTTTCTTTTTCTATCTCTCCATCTCTATCTTTCTGTCTCTCTATCTGTCTGTCTTTATCTTGCTGTCTCTAACTCTGTCTCTCTCGCTCTCTTCCTCTATCTCTGTCTCTCTTTTTCTCTCTTTCTCACTCTATGTCTCTATATAAATACAAATTCAAATAGCTTTATTGGCAGGAAATACATACGTACATATTGCCGAAGCATCATGAATCAATTGAAAATATATATATAAATTTGTGGTAATATATTTTTCTTATATTTGTATACTTTGTACAGTTTAGGAGGAAGTGCATCTCTGTCTCAACCTCTCCTGTCTTACAGTGACCACATATTCGTTTTTCTTTTGGTAACCATGAATTTTTGTGTCTGCCCTTTTCAATTTCAAGGGTGTGGCCGCTGAGTCTGTATTTGGTCAGGATCCGTCTCTGCTTTGTATCTCTGACAGAGAAGAGATACTCTGCTGGAGTATAGTCTTTTTTCAGGGTTCGATAGCAATTTAGTCGACTTTGTGTTTTGGTTTCTTTATCCCAATGTTCCAAATACAAATGTTTTGTTTGTTGCATAATTTGGGTTATTCTGATTTGCGGCTGGTAAGCAGTGCTGGTCTGAGCGTGATGCAGGTTAGTTTGGGTTATAGAATTAGTAAGCTTCAGTACCAGCTGACTGAGGGGACTCTTTTCTGGGTTCAGTTCTTGGGATTTTAGCACTTTAGATTGTAGCGTGTCATTGGGACTTGATTTGAGATGTATCCAGAATTTTAGAGCTTTTTTTGTATATTTATTACCAATGGGAATCGGCCTAATTCTGCCCTACATGCATTGTTAGGTGTTTTCCTTCGTATTTGCAAGATATTTCTGCAGAATTCAGTATGTAGGGATTCAATTGGATTCTTGTCCCATGCAGTGTAGTCTTGCTGACTGAGTGGACCCCAGACCTCACTTCCATACAGTGCAATAGGCTGAATTACACTGTCAAATAATTTGGACCAGATTCTAATTGGGATATTTAGTTTGAAAAGTTGTCTTTTTATTGCATATATTGCTCTTCGAGCTTTTTCTTTTAATGCATTTACTGCCATGCGGAAACTTCCTGATGCAGTGATAGTCATACCAAGACAGGTATAATTCAGAGTGTGCTCTAGGGCGGTGTTACCTAGAGTTAATTTGTATCTGTTTTCCTGACATCTGGGCTTCTTTTGAAAAATCATGATTTTTGTCTTTTTTACTGCCTGTCAAATTTACTGCCTGGGCCCAGTTCTGGCAGTATTGCTGAAGAAGATCTAGGTGTTGCTGTAACCCCTTTTCTGTGGGTGACAGCAGGACCAGATCATCTGCATAAAGCAAACATTTGATCTCTTTGTCGCACAGTGTGAGGCCAGGAGCTGCGGACTGTTCTAACAACACCGCTAACTCATTAATGTATATATTGAACAATGCTGGACTGAGGTTACAGCCCTGTCTCACACCACATCCTTGCATGAAGAATATCTCTCTCTTTCGCTTCCTCTCTCGTTCTGTCTCTGTATATATATATATATATGTGTCTCTCTCTCCCTCTCTATCTCTCTCTTTCTCTGTCTCTCTCTGTCCTCCCTCTCTCTCAATTTTCAAATTTTTTTTTTTCAATTTCAAAGAGCTTTATTGGCATGACAAATATATGCACTTGTGTTGCCAAAGCAGTGGTTACAACATACAACTATATACAATGAATCCGAGAATGTGAATTTGTTATATAAAAAATATATACAAAAATATCAGTAAGTGATGTTAGGTGTGTGTGTGTCTGACTATCTGTGTGTTGTGTGCATGACTGAATATTATGAGAGTATGGCAAGAGAACACAAATTGTGCTGCTAGTATGCAGCAACCTTTTTCTTCTCCTAATAGGTAGGGTAATCTATCGTCATTGGGTATATCATTGAATTGGGGACATTTCTGGATCATTTTTTGGTAGAATTTTTGGCGAATTTGGTCAAATTTTGTGCATTCCATTAGGAAGTGTTTTTCGGTTTCAATTTGGTTGCCTTTGCATTGTTGGCACAATCTTTTTTCTTCTGGCAACCATGATTTTCTGTGCCTGCCAGTTTCTATGGCTAAGTGGTGCTCGCTGAGTCTGTACCTCATCAAGGTGGTTCTCAGTTTTTTGTCAGTAACTGTGGTCAGGTAGTTCGCTACAGCATACTGTCTTTTTAGGGCCAAATAACATTTCATTTTACTTTGCGATTTTGTTTCCCAGTAGGTTATATAATTCTGTTTCAGCTGTGTTTCAATTTGGTTTTTTCTAATTATGTTTGTAGTTTTGTTCTGATCCTGAGCAGGTGAGGTGTTAGTGTGTGTTAGTGTATGTCGGGAACTAAGGCTCAGGACCAGCTGAGTGAGGGGATTGTTTGCTTTGCTCAACTCTTGGTATTGCAGGACTTTGTATTGATGTGAGTGGGGGTCACTTTGTTTTAGGTGCTTCCAAAATTTGATTGAACTTTTTTGTATTTTGATAAGTAATGGGTATTGGCCTAATTCTGCCCTGCATGCATTGTTTGTTGTGTTTCTATGTAATTTCAGGATATGTTTACAGAATTCTGCATGCAGGTTTTCAATTGGATGTTTGTCCCATTTGCCAAATTCTTGACTGATGAGTGGACCCCACACTTCACTGCCATAAAGAGCAATTGGTTCGATTACAGCTCCAACGATTTTAAGCCAAATGCTTTCTCCCTTAGTCCATTCACTGCAATGTTGACGTTTCCTGTAGAACTGTTTTTTAGGCCTAAATAATAGTAATTTGAGGAATGTTCAATGTAGTGTGTTCCTAACATGAATTTGTGTTTTGTTCCCTGAGATCTGGATCTTTTTTGGAATGCCATAATTTTAGTTTTGTTAAGGTTTACTGCCAGGGCCCAGGTCTGGCAGTATTGTTCTAGCAGGTCTAGGCTTTTCTGTAACCCCTGTTCACTGGGGTAAAGGAGAACCAGGTCATCTGCATAGAACAGGCACTTGATCTCTGAGTTGTGTAGAGTGAAACCAGGCACTGCAGCTTTTTCTAATATGTTTGCCAATTCATTAAGATAAATATTGAAAAGAGTTGGGCTAAGGCTGCAGCCCTGTCTCACTCCACATTCCTGAGAGAAGAAATTTGTTCTTTTGTTGCTAATTTTTATGCCGCATTTGTTCCCTGTATACATAGATTTTATTAGATCATAGGTTTTACCCCCTACACCACTTTCAATAATCTCTCCCTCTCTATGTTCCTCTCTCTCTCTCTCCCTCCCCCTCTCTCTCTCCCTCTCTATGTCTCTCTCTCTCTGTCATCTTTCTCTCTCTCTCTCTCCCTCTCTATGTCTCACTCTCTCTCTCCCTCTCTGTGTCTCACTCCCTCCCTCTCCCTCCCTCTCTCTCTCTTCCTCTCTATGTCTCACTCCCTCTCTCTCCCTCTCTCTCTCTCTCTCTCTCTGCTCAATCCTCATCTCAAATGCTTCTTCTGCTAAATCACTCTCTCACTTCTCTGCTCAAAGTCAAATTCAAAAGCTATGGAATGAAATACATGTAATGCAAACGTAACATGAAACGGATAGACAATGAAATACAAACAACATTGTGAGACACAATGCAACAACAGTGTCAAGGCACAACGAGTAGGCTATACAATAACAACAATAACAATAATAAAAAAAAAAAATAATAATAATAAAAAAATTAAAAATATTTTCTCTCTCTCTCTCCCTCTCTCTCTCTCTCTCTCTCTCTGCAGGCGGGGGGTGGACGGACCCGGAGCTGGCGGACTTCGAGCTGCTGGTGATCCTGAGCGCCACGGTGGAGCCCACCTCTGCCACCTGCCAGGTGCGCACGTCCTACCTGCCGGACGAGATCCTGTGGGGGTACGAGTTCCCCCCCGTGGTGTCCCTCTCCCCCGCGGGCAAGTACGTGGCCGACTTCTCCTTCTTCGACAAGGTGGCCAAGACCAAGGCCCCGCCCCTCTTCAAGCAGGCTCCGCCCTCCAGCCCGCCCCCGCAGCGTTACCCTGGCAACAGAGGAGGCGGGGTGGAAGGGGCGGATCCGGAGAAGCTGCGCTTGGAGCAGCAGTACAGGGAAGAGAGGGGGCGGGGCCGAGACGGCGGCCCTCTGAGCGTCCGAATCAGTAACGTGTAGGAGAGGGAGAGATGGAGACGGGCGGAGAGAGAGAAAGAGAGAGAGAGAGAAAGAGGGGGAAGAGAATGCAGGAGGAGAGAGGTAGGAGGAGGAGATGGAGGGAGAGAAATAACCTGAGAGAGGAAGAGGGGGAAGAGAATGCGGGAAGAGAAGGAGGAGAGCGAGGAGGAGAAGGAGGGAGAGAAATAACCGTGAGAGGAGGAGGGTGGTTAACACTGTCGGGCTCACTGGTAAACACAAATGCACACACACTGTCTCGCTCTCCCTCTCTCACACAGACACACACACACACTGTCTCGCTCTCCCTCTCTCACACACACACACAGTCTCGCTCTCCCTCTCTCACACGCACACACACACACACACACGTCCCTTCCCTCTCACACACACACCACACACACACCACATGTCTCGCTCTCCCTCTCTCACACACATGTACCACACCACACCACACACACTGTCTCGCTCTCCCTCTCTCAACACACAAACACACACACACACACACACACTGTCTCCTCTCCTCTCTCCACGACAACACACACACACACACACACTGTCTCGCTCTCCCTCTCTCACACAAAAGACCCCCACACACACACACACACACCACACTGTCTCGCTCTCCCTCTCTACACACACAGCACCCCACACCACACACACACACACACTGTCTCGCTCTCCCTCTCTCACACGCACACACACACACACACACCACATGTCTCGCTCTCCCTCTCTCACACGCACACACACTGTCTCGCTCTCCCCCACACACACACTGTCTCGCTCTCCCTCTCTCACACGCACACACACACACACACAACACAACACACTGTCTCGCTCTCCCTCTCTCACACAGACACACACACACACACACACTGTCTCGCTCTCCCTCTCTCACACAGACACACACACACACACACACTGTCTCACTCTCCCTCTCTCACACGCACACACACACACACACACACACACACACTGTCTCGCTCTCCCTCTCTCACACACACACACACACACACACACACACACACTCCACACACCACTCACACACACACACACACACACACACACACACACACTGTCTCGCTCTCCCTCTCTCACACACACAACACACACACACACACAACAACCACACTGTTCGTCTCCTCTCACAGCACACACACACACACACACGCTCCACACCACACATATGCACTCATCCACACAGACATACACACTAAACACATCACAACATTCACTCTCAGACACACACACACACACAAAACATTCACTCTCAGACACACACACACACACACACACAAACAAACATTCACTCTCAGACACACACACACACAAACATACATTCACTCTCACACAGAAACACACACTCACATACATTCTCTCTCACAGACATACACACTCACATACACAAACAAACATTCACTCTCAGACACACACAAACAAACATTCACTCTCAGACACACACACACACAAACATACATTCACTCTCAGACACACACACACAAACATAAAGTCACTCTCACACAGAAACACACACTCACATACATTCTCTCTCACAGACATACACACTCACATACACAAACATTCACTCTCAGACACACACAAACATACATTCACTCTCAGACACACACACACACAAACAAACATTCACTCTCAGGCACACACACACACACACACACACAAACATACATTCACTCTCACACAGAAACACACACTCACATACATTCTCTCTCACACAGACATACACAAACAAACATTCACTCTCAGACACACACACTCACACAGAAACACACTCACATACATTCTCTCTCGCACAGACAGATACACACACACACACACACATTCACTCTCGCACAGACACTCAAACACACACAGATATATTCACTCTCGCGCACACACACACATGCAGTCACTCACACACATTTTCGTCTCAAGCAGTTTACCACCAGCGTTACTCCCAGAATGAATACAGCGAAGGTGGGGGGGGGGTTTACTGCAGAAATACCGTGTCCCCTGCGGGGGAATTTGGTGAAACTGCCCGGAACTTTCGGCGAAACCGGTTACCACGACAACCGAGCTCCAGTGCGCAACACGTGCCCGATAATGGTTCCCCATAGTGCCGTTGGATGTGGTCCAGGAAACGAACGCACACGGACATCTTCACAGAATTAATCATTAGGCAGCGCCCTAGACAAACTGCTTTTACAATGACTGGAAGATTTTGAAGTGAAATTTATATATTTTTTGGAGGTGCTTGTGAGAGTGCTTTTAAAAAAAAATAAAAAAATAAAATAAAAAAACGTGTATACGTCTAACCTTGGCAGCACTTACTGTACGTCTCTGGTGGTGTATGTTTAGCACTGAAATAGTCCTGTGTGAAATTTCCGGGTAAAAAAAAAAAAAAAAAAAAAAATTCTAAATAAAACTAAAAGCACTTTAATACCCAGCAAAAGGTCTTAACTGTTAGCGTTGATGTAGCTGCCCCCCCCGTGTCTTCAGGTGTCTGTTACCTGCTGCCAGTCCATGTTCAAGATTTAACCGACTGTTTATACGTGCATGTATTCGCCCTACTTGCACATTCACATGTACGCAAGTTCTCAGGTGTGAAGTACTCAAGTACTCATCGTCTCCCCTCCACTCTGATACCGGAAGAGGCCGCCATCTGTGGGGAGAGCTGCGCAGTCGCTCTGCATTCCCCCAGCTGAGCTGCGCAGTCGCTCTGCAGCCCCCCAGCTGAGCTGCGTAGTCAATCTGCAGGTCCCCAGCCGAGCTGCGCAGTCGCTCTGCATTCCCCCAGCTGAGCTGCGCAGTCGCTCTGCATTCCCCCAGCTGAGCTGCGCAGTCGCTCTGCAGCCCCCCAGCTGAGCTGCGTAGTCAATCTGCAGGTCCCCAGCCGAGCTGCGCAGTCACTCTGCATTCCCCCAGCTGAGCTGAGCAGTCACTCTGCAGGTCCCCAGCCGAGCTGCGCAGTCACTCTGCAGTCCCCCAGCTGAGCTGCGCAGTCACTCTGCAGTCCCCCAGCTGAGCTGCGCAGTCACTCTGCAGTCCCCCAGCTGAGCTGCGCAGTCACTCTGCAGTCCCCCAGCTGAGCTGCGCAGTCACTCTGCAGTCCCCCAGCTGAGCTGTGCAGTGACTCTGCAGGGTGTTAATAACTAGGGCATTTGGGGGGGGGGGGGGGGTTGACCCCCCTAAATGAGACTTGAACCACCCTGCCGGAAGTAAAAACAAAGTTTTTAAAGTCTAAAATGTTTACATAAACTGGGTAAGTCTAATAGTAAATATTCAAATGGGTCTCCCCATTCTGTATGAAGTAAAATTGTACTACAAATTCCCAACACCCCTACGGTGGGTCATACCAATTCTTAGCCATTGTGATGGTTGTGCCCGGGGCACCAGGGATTGACATTTACCCCTGAAGTTTGCGGACTCCAGTCGTTACCGGAGGTATTGTTGTTTGGGTAAGCCTCTGGTGACAGAAAAGCAAGTTTCCCCCTTGAATTTCCCATTTGAAGTCCCCAATGAAACTTAATGGAAATTTCCCCATTTCCCATAAGATTTCTTCACACTGAAATAATTACTCACCAATCTCATCGAAGAAGAACTAGGATTTTTTTTTTTGGCTTCATGCGCCAATGAGCAGCTCTGATTGGCTGAGCGAGCTTAACCCACTCAACCCACTATTAGTAATAGAGAATGCACCACTGAGTTAAAATTTAGGGGGGATCAAGGGGGAGCTCTGACCCCCCTCCGAAAGTGAACTGAGCTCCTCCAAAAAGTACCTAAACCCCCCTAAAGGCTGCTTCACACTTTCTTGAGGGTTCGCGTCGGTCTGGCGTTCCACGCATGCGCATTTCCCGGTCTACACTCCATTCCAGTTCCATTACCACAGAGTGAATGCATAAGTGAATGCGATGGTAAGAAAATTTTCCGTTACGCTCACCTATAAAACGCTATTCCAAAAGCAAAATTAGACATGTTATACATTGTTAGAAAGCTTATACTCTCCCCTACTGAGTAAATGAATTGTCAATCAAGCCACACTGTAGTAAAAAGGGCGACAACGCCGTAAACAACAGGTGTGGTATTACGCACAGCTATTTTTGAAGGTACCCAGGCATCATAAATGCGCGTGTATTTCACAGACTGTCCAAGACACTATATAACCACTCAGTCTCAAAAGGGACATCTCTATGCATAAAACCAATGGGAAGGTTGTATATTTATTCAATATTTAGTCCCAGATATTGACTGTAGAATGACATGGTATAATTTTTAAAAACTTTTATTCTGTTATTCAGTCAGCAGTGTTTTCATTGCTGTACTGGCATATCTTAGGGCTATTGTCGGGTTTATCTTGTTGCCTGTGACGGAATACGATAGACAATATAAATGGTGGTAATGGCAGATCTCCTCGCACAACTCTCTTCAAAACAAGCATCCATTAAATTTTGTCATCTGGAGCATGCGCAGTCGGCGCGCTTGCTATGTGTACAGTCCGCGCGGTCACAAATTTTGGGCATGGGCGGATGACCACATTTACATCACGAGGACCAAAGCGGGCCCTCACGGACGCGGAAAGTATGAAGCAGCCTTATTAAGTCTGCAACGCCACCCCCCCCCAACCCCCCCCCCCCCCCCGCCCTCTTGGGTCCATGATGTCACAGACACCCCCCCGCCCCCTCAGGTCCAAGGTGTCACAGACACACTCAGGCTTTCGCCCCCAGCAGAAAGCCTGAGTGTGATTCGAACCTGGCTACAAGATGGCACTTCAAGTCTTTAACAGGAAGTCACTGCTAACCACTGCTACCCTGCATCAGAAAGGGCTGTGTGTCAAATGCACTGGAAGGCCTGTGGTTTTGTCTGTACCCACACGCTAGGGGAATTTCCAGTTATAAGCTTAGACACTGAACAGGAACTTTGCAATGAGTCACATATTTTCTGGCTTTGGAGAACTTTTTTTTTGTTTCACTTCTGCTATATTATATTTATGTGGAGTATGGAGGAAGGGGGCAGCTACATGTTGTTTTTTTAATGTAAGATTCATTATTATATAGGGATCGGTGTTTAGTTGTTAAATTGCTTTTTTTTTGGTACGATGTAGGGCTATGAGTTTTGTGGGGGGAATGTTTCTTCTGTGCTGTATGTGGTAGTCCTGTTCAAAACTAGAATTTTTAACATTTAATCAGATATTTTTAAGTGCCTGTGATCAATAAACATTGTTTCAAGTCAGTGTGGTCATGGTTGTCACTCTTTTGTCGGTGTATGTATGTGTGTGTGTGTGTGTTTACTGTGTATACAAATATGTATGCGTGTGTTTTTGGTTTGTGTGCTGTGTGTACATATTTGTATATGTGTGGATACACTTTTGTGTGCCTGTGTGGGGTTTTTATTTATTTATATGAGGCGGTGCTGTAAAATGGAATATTCACAGCCTTCACACAGGAAGTGTGACAGTGTGAAAAATAGTTTCCTGTTAATGACGATTTACTCATGAACCTGGGGGGGGGGGGGCTGGGCTTGTTGATTGGTGTACTAAGGAGAGAGATCTTCATTAATGAGTGCACTTGTATCTGAGGAGAAAGGTGTATGCCAATAAGTGCACTTCTACCTGAGGAGAGAACATCTACATCTCTTACATGTCTTATCTCTTAATACATACCTCTGCTGCCACATTATTTTTTCATAATGGTAAAAGACCTCCCAACCCCCCTGTGGAAGGGTGGTGGGGTTAGAGCTTCATCTGCTGGTGCAGAGGGAGCCGTTCAGTTTAGCCAGCCCATAGCCACAGCTGTAGGCATTGCTAACACTTTATCTGTTCTGCCTGCTGTGTTTCACTAGAATTCAAATAAAAACCTGTGTGCGCCTACATCTGAGGGTGGAGTGGTCTGTCGGGGAGATACCAACAAGGGCTTGTGAAACTTGTGTGCATCTGATTGTGCCATCAGCTACTACTCTGTGTTTCAGATAAATGGTAAAATGGTAAATGGACTGCATTTATATAGCGCTTTTATCCAAAGCGCTTTACAATTGATGCCTCTCATTCACCAGAGCAGTTAGGGGTTAGGTGTCTTGCTCAAGGACACTTCGACATGCCCAGGGCGGGGTTTGAACCGGCAACTCTCCGACTGCCAGACAATCGGTCTTACCTCCTGAGCTATGTATAGATAGCGTATCTTTGCTTAATTTGTTCCTGCTGTTAGTTAGAGAACATAGTTGTGCGTTAGTTTAGAATCTCTCTTTAATTTGTAGCAGCTGTTGCTAGTAAGAGAACACAATTATGCATTATTTAAACAGTGTATGTAATCACGTGGTACTGTTAAATAGCCCTGTATTGTCTTGATAATTTTGAGTAGTTTCACCTGGTGCTACTCTGCCCTGACAAGCTCAATGCAATTACGTAATTGCATCAGTCAGTCAGCTGTCCAGAAAGCTGACTTCATTGCTGCCTTTGCCAAGACAAAGTCTCTTGACTTCCTGGTTCTCACAGAAACCTGGATCACTCCCGATAACACCGCCACCCCAGCTGCACTGTCTGCGGGATACTCCTTCTCGCAGACCCCCAGGGCCTCTGGCCGAGGCGGGGGCACCGGTTTGCTCATTTCCCTGTCCTGGAAGTTCTGTGTCCTCCCCAGTGGCTCCACCAGTCACACCGGGGCTCGGCTGCGAAGGCAACAGTCCATTTTTTCAGTTTGTGCTGTAATCTCCTCCTGGTGCCCTGCTTGATTTTGGAAGAAATGAAACGGGTAGAAGAATTTTATTTATTTATTTATTTATTTATTGGTGATTCACGGATCGCCGGATTGCCTAGCAAGTAGGCCGGACTGGCATCCACTCTTTTGCTTCTTCTGTCTCCCGCGGTTCCGACGCCTGCCGGAACCGGCAACGATCCACGGAGAGCCCGGTGTCCTGGTTACCTTCTCCGCATGGGGTCGCCCAGCAAGCTAAGCCCTTAGAGCGGAGGCAGAGCTATGAGATGCGTGTCCTGCAACATGCTAATTGTGGTGAGCCCGGAGGATGTGTGGAAAATGACCAGAATCACGAGTACAAGGAGCAGCTCATCAACCTCCACAATGAGATAAAGAGCTTGAAAGAGTGCATAGTCGTATTGAAGGAGACTTCGAGAATACAAGAAGCTTTTGAAACTACGATTTTAACTGGTCACGGACTGGCAGGGGTGGACAGTAACTTAGTACATTTACTTGAGTACTGTACTTAAGTACATTTTTCGAGTATCTGTACTTTACTTGAGTATTTATTTTTTTGAAAACGTATGACTTACTCCACTACATTTGAAAGATAAATATCGTACTTTTGACTCCACTACATTTCTATGAAGGTTGTCGTTATACGTTACTTTGAAGCATAGCTTTGAAGTCAACAGTTGAATATTTTTTTTTCTTTTCTAAAATGCGATTGGCCACACACTGTGTTCCTCACAGGAGAAAAACCAATCACAGTAACCTACTCCTAATACGCTGTCGGTCAAGTGCTTGCTTGTTGCACCAGAGATTGAACAGTTCAATTTGAACTTGGCGGCGGAAATTATGGCGACGGCAGAAGATAAGGATGATTCTTCGCCACCAGAGCACCCATGGCCATATCTCAAGTCCACGTTTGAGATTTGTGAAATTCAAAAAGATTCATATTGTTTTAAATGTTTGCTCTGCTTACCGCGCACAAACTACATTGCTGCATTCAAAAACTCGCCGTCCAACCTGAAAAAGCATGTTGAGGTATGTAAACATTAGCTAACGATAGCCCGTTTGCTAATTATGAAGTTGTCTGAGCTTGTAGTGGTTGCAGTTATTATGCTAGGATTGGTGCTACTATACTATACTTCGACTCAAGTAATGCAGTTGTGTACTTTGTCCACCACTGCGGACTGGGCACCTCTGCCGCGATGACCGCAGTGGATTCTGCCAGAAACACGGCGTCGGCCTGCGCAAGGCATCAGGAGCTTCTACTGAAGGCGTGGAGGACCCATTCCCCCTCCCCCTCCAGCCCACAGCCCCTGCCGAGACGCGTCCTTTGGGGGCGTCCTGCTCCACTCCCCGCCTCTTGGAATGGGAACGAATAAAGGCAGGCAGCAAGAGAAAATCCCATTCCCTCTTACCACAGCCTCTACGCTCCCGACCTGATTTATGGCTGTCTAACCAGTTCCAGCCGCTGGTGGGCATCCTCTCAGTCAGACTCGGACGAGCCCCACTCTCCTTCTGCTTCTCAGTCCTCACCAACGGATACCACAACGTCCACTCTCGTCATTGGGAGCAGTATGGGGAGAGATCTTAAACTATCGGATGCTGCTGGGCCATCAAAGGTTCACTGTTTTCCTGGTGCCCGGGACATTGAGTCTCGTCTACACTCCATCTTGTCAGACTACAGTAGCATGAGTACAATCATTACCCATATTGGCTCCTGTGACACCAGGCTAAGGCAGTCAGTGCTGTTAGAACAGCACTACCAGTCTTTCCTCACTGTGCTTCAGGGCATTGGGAAGAAGATTGTTATCTCTGGGCCCCTGCTCGTTGACAAGTGAGGCTGCGAGCGCTTTCATATTTATCATATTGTATTCATATTTATTCACTTTCATACTGTATATACCTTAGCTTTTCATATTCCATATTCTATATTTATATTATACATATGTGCTCTGTGCAATGACAAAGTTGAATCTAATTTAGTCGCATGTAAACGGTCTATCTATGTGGAGTAAGAAAAGTTTTTTTTTTTTTCTCTCTACTCCACATAGATCCCAAACCCTTGAATATAAAAACGACTCATTGAAATCGGTTGAGTAATGTAAACGTTATAGTGCTTTTTATCCAGAAAAACCGCAGCTCCCTGTGATGCCGTCTGCCGGATTCCGCTCCTGGTTTTCTTTTTTCATCTCATTCCCAGGAGTGGGTAGGTGGGCGGAGCCATAGACATGAGAGCCATGGAGAGCTGGCACCAATTCCCTGATTGAACACACCTGGAGGCTCTGCTGGAGGTCTATTTAAGAAGAGCCTGTACTCCTTTGTTTCCCATCTCTTTCCCTCCCGAATGGACGGTTTGTTCGATTCTGAATTTCTTTTGCTCATACACACACACACACACACACACACACACACACACACACACACACACACACACACACACACACACACACACACACACACACACACACACACACACACACACACACACACACACACACACACACACACACACACACACACACACACACACACGCACCACACACAGATCACACCCATGCATATACACCTGCTGTGACACATAGCCTAACATACCCCATACCGTGTTTTCATTTGTTGGTATTTGGTTTGTTTGTTAAACTTAAAACTTAAACTTAAACTTAAAATAAATGTAAAGTTTTTTTTTTTTTTTTTTTTGGCAGATGGAATATGCACAGCCGCACCGCCCACAGCTTCCACACAGGAAGTGTGACAGTGTGACGAAATGTTTCCAGATAATGATGATTTGCTTGTGAACCTGGGGGGGGGCGGGGCGCTTGCACTTGTATCTGAGGAGAGAAGATCCACATCTCTTGTCTTATTTCTTAATACATGCCTCTGCTGCCACATTATTTTTTCGTAACGGCGAAAGACCCCCCAACCCCCCTGGGTAGTGGGGTTAGGGCTTCATCTGCTGGTGCAGAAGGTGCTGTTCAGATTAGCCAGCCCGTAGCGGCAGCTATAGGCATTTAGACAGACATCGTTATCGCTTTACAGGGTACAGGGTGCGTACGGAAGTAACATTAATAAGCGGAAGTAGCAGCTTTAATTCCTCATTCAGAAGCCCATTACAGTTCCACACTGCAGAATGGAACCTCTGATCATCATCGTTCTGGCTTTCTCTGCGATCTCAGGTACGGCACCTTTACACACTTTTAGAGTACTCATCTTCTTCATGCTTCTGTATATTTGTATAAATGTATTTACTGGTCCATCAGGGATATTGTATTCAAATACATTCATGACGGGCGCGTGGCGCGTCGTACCGAAATTAACCGGAAGGCCATGTTTTGGGTGAGGTGGCCTTTATTGATGAGACTTTTTTAGGTGAGACTGGCAGTACAAACCGCACTGTTTTAGGGGTGGTGCTTTACTACAGTAATTTCTTTGATAAAATGTATTATTGGTTTTAAATACTTGACTTAGGGACCACAATGAATTTTCTGTGAACTCCCTGGCGTTTGGAACGATGACACTTTTCTTGACTCGACTTTTTGCTCCACAATTTTTTATTTCTAACCAAACAATTCACGTGTGGGTAAAGCACACATTCTTAACTTTTACTGACGGGTATTTCTTATAAATTTTGGTTCCAATATGTAGAAATCACAGCTTTTTTATGATAGACCGCTCATTTCAGGGCATCATAACGTTTGGGAGAAATGGTGTGATAGGTGTTCCTGATTAGTCCGGTGAGTTCAGTTGCTTCCCTAGTGCAGATATAAGTGAGCTTTCAGTATCTAATTTTGAATCTAACCTTTCGATTGTCTTTGGAGTTTGTTGTTGGCATTTGTCAGCATAAGGGCCAGAGTTATGACCATGCCGGAAGCCATTATTAATATAATATGTAAAATGTAATGTAATATAATGGGGCAAGCCGTGCATTAAGAACTACTTGTGGATCAGATGCAAGAAATGCAATCTGGGCCTTTGCATAACCCAGTGGCCCTGTTTGTACGCTCAGTCTGCTTTCAAGTGTAGTTTGAGTATGCAGTTTTTAGTATTTTTTGTGCATATCCTTCTTTCTATTGAGTGCGGAACTTCATATAGTGATTACTGTCATAGGTTATGCCCGTGGTAACCAACCCTGTTCCCGGAGATCTACCATCTCGTAGGCTTTCATTTCAACCATAATTTTGCACACATGATTCTACTAATTAGCAGCTCAAGGAGATCTCTAGCTATTGAATGAGGTGTGCTTTGTTAGGATTGGGGTGGAAACTGACATAATGGACGAGATCCAGGAACAAGGATGGTTATTAGGGGCATAACCTATGACAGTAATCACTTCATGGAGTTCCGCACTCAATAGAAGGAAGGTTATGCACAAAAAGTACTAAAAACTGCTTACTTGAACTACACTTGAAATCAGACTGAGGGTACAAAATAGTTTAAGCGCATCATTTCTTCTTGAAATGTTAAAATGATTATTGCAATGACTTCATGGGTCTGAATGCAGACATTCACTGTTCCGGGTAAAAAATAAAAGAAAATTGAACTTTGAGGCCCAATGATGTCTCCAACAGAGTATCGAACTGAATTCTGTTTTTTGTAGTTTCCTTTCAATCAGCTGCTAGTTAAAGCCTTAAGAACATAGTGTGTGGATTCCTTAGCCTATCAATGACTTAAATGAATCACTGGTGCTGAGAACACCCCAAAAACCAACGGACACTGCGGCCCTCCAGGACTGGAGTCAGACACCTGTGCCATACAGCATAATTAGTTTTTCTTCAAAAAAATACTTTTTTTTTCTGTTTTGTGTTTTTAATCCGTTTCAAGCACGTGTACCAAAAGAATAATTTATCTGAGGTATAGAAAAAACTTTCAGCTGGAAAGGGTAGTGTGCAGGGTTGAGCAGCTCAGGCATGTTTCAGAGACGCCTGCTTCTTGCATGCATCCGGTAGTAGTTCAGTGGTCGGAAAAAGAAACTCTTACAGCAAAGAAGAAACTGTGAAATTTTGTGTGTGCGTGTGCAATGTGTGGTTCGGGTTTAAAGTGTGTGTCTGTTATTCAGTGTGTGTGTGTGTGTATGTGCGTGTGTGTGAGCATGTGCACGCGAGTGTGCGTGTGCACATGTGTATGTGCAAGAGTGTGTGCGCATGTGTGTGCGTACGTGTATGTGCGTGGGTAATTAACTGGCTTTTCACATCTCTCATCTCACCATTGGACACACTGAACTCTTTCTGTACACTTTACACAAAGCCCCAATACTGTAATGAACCCCCTGATGTTTCCTGATACAGAATTTGTCTCTTGGTAATTTCTACTGATGCCCCATTGCTGCACTGACAAAATGTTTTTTGACAAGCTGATAATTTGTAGAACAGGTTGAAATTGTTCAGCAAAAAAAGAGAGATTATTTTTTAATTATAAATGATATAGGCCTATTAGGCTGTATAATATATATAAATGATATATTAGGTTGATAGTTATATTTTTAACTGTGGTGTACATTGTAAATATCAGTTTCATACTGTATAACACATTCTGCCATAAAATGTGGTTTGGATGTACAGTGGTAATTTGTTACTGTATTAGTTTGGATGCTGTGAAATGTTGTGTTACTGTGCAATAATAGCTTGCAAGTGTTTTGAATTTAAAGTAAGAAAAGCTTTCATAGATGAATAATAATAGCTTGTAAAAATATTTTATTTCATTGTACAGTATAATGTGTGGTGTATACGGTGTCTACAGAACAGAATTTGTTTTTAAATTTTTAAATGAGCATTTCTCTGTTTCTTTCCAGTTTCCGGAGCTGAGGAGTCTCTGTTTGTGCGTAAGGGAGGCTCTGTTCGTCTGGATGTGCGGAGAGATGCAGAACCCCCGTTTAGCATATTTGTTTGGAAATTTGATATCACTACATTTATACACATGTATGTGGGAAACGTCGTGACAACATTTCCAGATTATAAGAACAAAACAGAATTTGATGAAAAGAACCTCTCTCTGCTGCTGAAGAATGTGCAGGAGAGAGACAGTGGGATCTACACAGCAAAGATAACTGATATTGAAGGAAAGGAGAGAGATGTTGCTTCCTACAGACTTACAGTTCAAGGTAGAAATAACACACTGTTTTACAGTCTCTGTGTACAGTACAATCATGAGGGTGCTAAAAAGATATGGGTGGAGAATACATCAATACTAATGCATTTAAATAATGCTGTCATTCTGCAGATAAATGTGATTTCTGAGATTATCATGAGATTGTCATTTGATGATATTTCTCAGATTATTATAAAATTATATGGTTAAATTTGAATATATGGGATTATTATTGCCAATTTAATGTATGAGATTATTATGAGACTATAGGGTGTAATGTGTCACATCTTTGGCCCAGTGGATTGGTTGTTGTTTTGCAGAGGCCCCGCCCACACCCCAGGTGGGAGTGGTGTCACTCTTCTCTGCTGGAGGGTTCTGCAACGTGTCAGTGAACTGCTCTGCTAAAGACACCTGGGCCAGCTACACCTGTGACCATGACGACTGCACACAGGTAGCAAATACAACCTCACCGACAGGCGTCAACATCATCGTCACGGCAACTAACGGGACCATCTACTGCAGCAGCAGTAACCGGGTCGACATAAAGACGGGATCAAAATCCATAAAGGACTTCTGTAAGTCTGTCTGTCTGTGCATAAAACCTGCAGGTCTGTCTGTGCTCTTCTCTTTCCTTGTGTTCACATGGGAAACATTCAAAATACTAAATGAACACAGCCCATCTTCACAAGTTCAAACCACAGACTGTAGAAAAATATGGACAATGTGACTGTGGCTTATGAAAAGCATTTTGAGCCGCTATGTTGCATAAATGGAGCCAGAGACTGCATAGTAGGGGAAAGGTGGGACCCTTATATGGTCATGAAGTCCTGGCCTGCTTGGGGTCATCCACTGAGCACATGAGACAACTCCCCCCCCCCCCTCCCCACACTAAGTGACACACAGTGACTAGGCAGTGACACAAACTGTCCCCGATTGGTTGACAAATATTGAAATATTGTCCAAATGACACAGCTTAATGAATTGACACACGGGGAGACCTGTTGTGACTACATGTTCTTGTAGAAAAAATGATTGACTGTATTTTGACCGTATTGTTACTATTGACTTACATTGAAACGAGGGGCTGAAAGTCCTACACTGGAGCCAACCGCACTGGCGCTAGTGAGCAACGTCTCTCAACAAAACCAGGAAGTGTTCTTAAGAAACAAAGCACAGTCCAGGTGGGGTAAATTTCACCTCATCACCATCCCATCATGCCCGAACAGGACCATAAAACAGCTGTATATCCTACTATCCTTGGCGCACTCTATCACACCCTCGTCCTACGAAAACAGAAAGATCCAAGTGGCTCGAAGCAGCCCAACTAAGATATAGTCTGGGATCCTAGAAGCTTCCACCGCTTTGCTTTGGTCCAGAACCGTGTTGCTTTCGTGCAGAAAACAGGTTGCTTTGGTCCAGAACCGTGTTGCTTTGGTGCAGAACCTTGTTGCTTTCGTGCAGACAGCATGTTGCTTTGGTCCAGAACCATGTTGATTTGGTCCAGAAGTTTAAGTGTATTTTTAGTTATCATACCAGAATGTAATTGGTCTCAGTCATTTCATGGCATGAGAGTGTCATTTAGTCGATCTCCAGATTTTCAATTTGCTAGAGATATTATGCCAAAACAGTTGAATAGAGTTGATTAGAGCTTTTGTGAAAAATAGTCATATATTCAGGAAACACATGTAAAATTGATAAAAACTGTAAAATGTAGCCTGACATGTTCAACTGAAGTGTTCCACTTCACAGATGTGAATGTAAAAAGGAATTTTGCACAGAAAGGTTGTTTTTTTTTCGAGCGTCTTTAGTGACGCCCCCTCCCAGCCCCTTCGACTGCTTCATAGTAGGATTGCGTTTGCCAGTTTCAGAATTTGTCAAAACTGCATGTCGGGGACACATAGTGGGGGGGCGGGGGGGAATTATGAGGGAATGCTGTGGGGTCTGATCACAAACTGGGGGGGGGGGGGTGAATGTAACAATGCAGAGGGAATTTGGAATTCATTACAAACTAGCGGTTAAATTTCAATTTAAATCAACTACTCAGACTGGACATTTACAATGTTTGCTTGGTACCACAAACCGGACTTGTTCAAACAATTTGAAAACTGGACATTTCTAATCCATCTGGCTACCCGACCCTGCAGTTTGGGAACCCCTGATGGAGTAGGGGAGGATGAGGGGGGTAGGAAGGCATCCATGTCCTGATCAGAGAAATCCAAAATGACAGTCTGTCTCTCACTACAGGTACACCGATCAATCACGTGGCGTCGCCGGGAGTCACTGTGGGAGTCATTGTTGCCGCCGCCGCCGTCATCAGCATTACTGTCATTTATAAAAAGAGGAGGAAATCTGGAGGTAAGGCGCATCAGGTTTTAATATTTCACAAATAAAAGTGAGTTATGAGTCATTGTCATTCACTGAGTGATTAATGATTCAGTGAGTATTTCCAGATTACATTTGCTATTCCGGTGGCCACGCCACCCTCTACCCTTCTCATGGCTAACTGCTGAAGCTATGCAGCCACACCACCCTCTACCCTTCTCATGGCTAACTGCTGAAGCTATGCAGCCATACCACCCTGTACCCCTCTCATGGCTAACTGCTAGTCTGCCATAACATACCGTACAGTTACAGCAATTTAAATATGAAATTATGGTGTTGTGTAAATGTAAATTAAATTAAATGAATGAATGAATTAATAAAGTAAACAGCTGTACAGAGTGTAATTTGTTGTAAAATGGCACATCAGTGTACACTGGTGTTCACTGCTGCTGTAGCTTGTGGGATAAAAATGCTCTCTGCTCCTACACTATTAAGCCTGAGCAGTCTGTATCAGAGCTGGGTCAAATACAAACACGTATTTGTATTTGTATTTGTATTTGAAAATGTATGTAAATACATATTTGAAGTATTTTAAAATACATTTACACATGAAGTGATGTTGTTCATTCTAAAAATGGCTGCCCCTTACTGAGAACATTTCTTTCATTGAACCCTGATAAATTCTGCTGTTGAACCCAGTGAAGTATTAACTAGATTTGAATTTCACAGGGTCCCAGATAGAGGGCAAGTGCAACACTGAATATGCTTCTGTTGAGGTACAATTATTCCTATCAATCTTATAAATCTGTTACAGTTTTTTTACACACACACACACACACACACACATATATATATATATATATATATATATATATATATATATATATATATATACACTCACTCACCGGCCACTTCATTAGGTGACAGGAGTGGCACCCGGTGTGGTCTTCTGCTGCTGTAGCCCATCTGCTTCAAGGTTTGACGTGGTGTGCGTTCAGAGATGCTCTTCTGCATACCTCGGTTGTAACGAGTGGTTATTTGAGTTACTGTTGCCTTTCTATCAGCTCTAACCAGACTGGCCATTCTCCTCTGACCTCTGCCATCAACAAGGCATTTTCGCCCAGAGAACTGCCGCTCACTGGAATATTTTCTCTTTTTCGGACCATTCTCTTTAAACCCTAGAGATGGTTGTGTGTGAAAATTCCAGTAGATCAGCAGTTTCTGAAATACTCAAACCAGCCGGTCTGGCACCAACAACCATGCCACGTTCAAAGTCGCTTAAATCACCTTTCTTTCTGATGCTTGGTTTGAACTTCAGCAGATCGTCTTGACCATGTCTACATGCCTAAATGCATTGAGTTGCTATCACGTGATTGGCTGATTAGATATTTGCTTTAACGGGTGCAGTTTGCAATTGAACAGGTGTACCTAATGAAGTGGCGGGTGAGTGTGTGTGTGTGTGTATATATAATATACACACACACTCACCCGCCACTTCATTAGGTACACCTGTTCAATTGCAAACTGCACCCGTGTATATATATATATATATACCAAGCCCTAAATGATGATAACTGTTCTGTCCCTGTCTCTGTTCGTCCATAGGGCCCGGGTGTGGAGCTCAGTAATCCAAGCAGGGAAGTAACCGTGTATGAAACAGTCACCACTGCAAAGCCAGAGCACCATCCAAAAGTGAACACAGTCTATGACGTGTTGGGACCAGCAGGAGACCCTCCAACACAACCTGAGTCCATATATGCCACCGTGAATAAGGGTGCATCATAACCCTTAGAAGAGTAGACTATCTGGGCCGTCTGGGTAGTGTAGAGGTATAAGCACTCTACCTCTGACTACCGCCGCAGAGACCCCGGTTCATTCCCTGGCAGCGGTACTTCCGGCTTGGTCAGACGTTCCTACGAACACAATTGGCAGTGTTCGCGGGTGGGAAGCCGGTGAGGGCATGAGTCCTGATCGTTGCGCTACTCCTACTGGTTAGTCGGGAAGCCTGTTCAGCAGGGAGGGGATCTGGGAGAGATAGCGTGAACCTCCGCATGCGTTACGCTCTCCCAGTGAAACTCCTTGCTGTCAGGTGAAAAGAAGCGTCTGGTGACTCCACATCTGTATCAGAGACTGGCATGTGGTAGTCTACACCCTGCCCAGACCAACAGAAGATAGCGCATCGACCAGGACTGTGATACACATGGGGAATTGGTATAACGACTAAATTGGGGAGAAAATGTCAAAAAAAGAAGAGTAGACTTTCTGGGATGTTTTTTTTTTTTTAATTCTAAATTGGAGTTCTAGAACTTCATTGCTTTCAATTAAAGGCAGCTATTCTTACACCAGCATCCGAATGTTCAGTCACAAGCATTCCAATAACATATTTGTGATCTTGCACTTTAAAGGGTTAATAAGATTCTATTAATTCATGCTGCTGATCTTCCAGTGCTGTGATTGGTCCAAAACATTTAGCACAAAGAATCCAATGACCCAAATGTCTCGCATAATTGTTCTGTTGCAAACTGTTCACTGTGGAGTCTCTCAGCAATGCTTTCCTTCATGCACCTGCCACACAGCCCCCTTCTATGGAGGGATATTGTTGACTCGTGAGTATTTATTTTTATTTTTTTTGCATTTTATTGTGGAACATTTAAGCTGTGGAACATTTAAGCTGTGGAACATTTTGGCTGTGGAACATTTTGGCTGTGGAACATTTAGGCTGTGGAACTCTTGAGCCGTTTCAGAGTGACCGCTGTCCTCACAGTGCTTTTTTTAGCGTGTGTATTCTGCACTGCCGGCTCGGTTTTGAGTGACCTGCCAGATCCAGACGGGTCTTGGTCAGGGGCACTAAAATCAAGGTTGCCCCATCCTGTAGGTGAGATACGAACTGCGCGTTGGGCCCTGCCTTCCTTGAAAAGAACCCCTTATTGGCTTAAAGACCTCGCGGAGAAAGAGAAACAGCACTTAGTCACAATCTTCCGCCCTGCTCTGCTACCACAATCTCCATCACATGATCTGTCATCACAATCACACATCCCCCCCCCCCCCCCCACCATCTTTATTATAAAATTATGCTTGGAGTCATTTTTGTTTAGGTCAGAAACAGCCCTGGCTGGAATCCGTAAAAAAAAAAGAAAAAAGAAAAGTGTGGGGTCAAACATTTCTTTTAGCCCTGATTTTCCCAAACCGAACTCAACCAAACTTCTCGATCTCCCGCCGCAACTTCTCGTGCTGATGTCAGGAGGACATGCAAGTCATGTGACTCTCCCGATTCATGCCAAGTCAGCGGCCTCTTACCAATCCCTTCTACAAGGTCCAGTTTTACTGACCTGCCTTTTACAACGAATGATCTGTATTTTCACTTCTGTTTTATCCATTTTTATCTTCTTACATTGTTGTCTGTCTTTTTGATGTTTTATTAATTTGTACCTTTTTTAAAGTCTTTTTATTGTGTTTTTTTACTCTTGTAAATCAGCTTGCCCTGTATGCTTGAAAAGTGCCATGCAAATAAAAGTTATTTTTTATCATTATGATTATTATTATCCATCCATTCCTTAACTATACCCACTTATCCACAGTAATAATAATAATAATAATTATTATTTATTATTATTATTATTATTATTATTATTAGCTGTAGTAGTAGCAGTAGTAATAGAATTAACCATTGTTAATGAAATTAATAGTATTAATTTTATTTAAAAATGAGTTGAGCACCTTGTATTTGGTGAAAAATAGTTTTTGCCATATAGCAACAACCTGTGTGATCTTCAGGAAGCAGTTTGTTGAATTCTGACCATTTAAATCAGGTACAAGCTCTAGAAGCCTGCCTGCATAACATTGGCTAAAACTTCTTAAAAATCTTTCAACAAATAAAAACAAAACAAACCAAATTACAGATTACAGCCAGGTACCTGAATTACTAATGCAGTGTGTGGAATACACACAAAATGTACAATTTATGTGACTCACCAAAGTTTTATTTATTTATTAATCTTCTATAATGGGGAATGGGTAGTGTTGGAGGTTCAAAAGCGCACTGACAAGGGTACCACCAAGCTACTACAAGTAGCCCCTAAATCCCAAAGGACTAAACAGAGGGAAGGAAAAAAAAAGACAAAGAAATAATAGTAGCGAATCCGATCTCCGACAAACGCTAAACCGAGAACCCAAACACTGGTACTTAAATAATAAAGGTCCCAGAAGTCCCAACGGGAAACCCTTAAGGTTTAACAGAGAATACAGCTGAGTGACAAACACTCAGCTAAAATAAATAATCTGAGTGCAACTCAGAAAAACCCAAAAGAAATACAAGACCAGGACAACGTCCCAAATACCCCAGCTCGCAGAGCTGCAAAATAATAAAGAACCTTTTCTTTTTTTATAGAACACTAAACTGCGCTTAACACCTACGCTGAATTTACCAGACAAGCAACCCAACACATAAAGCTCACACAGAGCACCTGTCCCACCGTCCTATTACCTGGCTCTGGTCTTAGTGATAGCGACACAGACACGACCAACCCTGTCGTGAACCGGTGAGCCCAATCAGGACTCAGGGTGCTCCCCTGGTGGCCGCACCCAGCCACTGCACCCTGAAACCATGACATCTATATTAAAACGATGAGGATTTTATGGTTGGAGAGCTGCAAAAAGGTTATTTTTCAGACTACACAATCACTTGATAATTTAAAAAAAAGCTTCCTCTTCTAGCATGGGTCTTCCGAAAACATTCAGGACACACCTCTTCCTGTTTCATGTATTTTTCAGTCTTAGAGAACTGAAAGGCTTCATTGAGTGAATACAAAATATGCCCTTAAAATGGGTACCTGTGTTTAATTGAATATAGGGGTTGATCACAAAAACTAAGGTTTAGTGGAAGTGCATGTGCCCTAAAACTTATTCAGTATTTATTCCATATTTATTGCATGATATTGAACCTAAAATTTTGCAATTTCATTTGAATTATATTTTCTTTGTGTTTCTTTACCATTACAATACTATCTCATGTTTTCCTTTAATTGAATGCCCATTAAGGATTCATGAGAGCAAAAGTATGATGACTTCCAAATAAGAAAACTTTATTGTTCATCAGATGATGGAAAATCATCTTTGGCTCAAGTGGATGAAAAGCTAATCATCCAAAAACACATTAAAATACAAAAACACATAAATTAAGATATAAAAAACAAAAAGCTTGAAACAAAAAACATAAAAAATACAGTTCACGTGGCAGCTAAAAATTATTGTAATTAATCACAGCAAAACTAGTTCATCTTCAGTTTTTGATACAAACACACACACGCGCACACATGCACACACACTTACACACACATGCACACGTATGCACGCACACACATGCATGCACGCACACACACGCATGCACACATGCACACACACTTACATACACACGCACACGCACAAACACACACACAGTTATTTAAGATATTAATTCTCTCCTCCCCTCTGACAAATTTATCCTTCTCTCTCAGTCCTCACTGATCTCTGAAAAAAACAACATAAATAAATAAATTAAACTTCAGAACAGCATCTAAAATTCACACAAACAATACAGCGTGCATTAGAGTGTGTGAGTGAGGGGTAAAATGTGTAAATGAGTGGAAGAGTGTGTGGTGGAGGGTGTGAGTATGTGGTAGTGTGCGTGAGTGTGTGATACAGTGTGTGAGTGTGTGGTGGAGGGTGTGAGTATGGGGTACAGTGTGTGGTACAGTGTGTGAGTGTGTGATGGGAGGTGTGAGTGTGTGGTAGTGTGTGTGAGTATGGGGTACAGTGTGAGTGTGTGGTAGTGTGTATGAACGTGTGGTGGAGTGTGTGAGTGTGTAATAGAGTGTGTGAGTATGGGGTAAAGTGTGAGTGTGAGTGTGTGGTCGTGTGTGAGTATGGGGTAGAGTGTGTGAGTGTGAGGTAGAGTGAGTGAGTGTGTGGTAGAGTGTGTGAGTGTGAGGTAGAGTGTGTGAGTGTGTGGTGGAGGGTGTGAGTATGTGTTAGAGTGTGTGAGTATGTGGTAGAGTGTGTGAGTGTGAGGTAGAGTGTGTGAGTATGTGGTAGAGTGTGTGAGTGTGAGGTAGAGTGAGTGAGTGTGTGGTAGAGTGTGTGAGTGAGGGGTAGAGTGTGTGAGTGTGTGGTGGAGTGTGTGAGTATGGGGTAGAGTGTGTGACTGTGAGGGAGAGTGAGTGAGTGTGTGGTAGAGTGTGTGAGTGTGTGGTAAAGTGTGTGAGTGAGGGGTAGAGTGTGTGAGTGTGTGGTGGAGTGTGTGAGTGTGTGTGAGTGAGGGGTAGAGTGTGTGAGTGTGTGGTGGAGGGTGTGAGTGTGTGGTAGTGTGTGTGAGTGTGTGAGTCTGTTTGTATGCTCATTAAAGAGGTCACTGAGTGTGTCAGATTCAAGCTCACTGCTAATGAGAGGTGTAAACACAGGAATGACCATGACTGACCTGCAGCACCTCTCTCTGACATTAACTGTGATGACAGCCGAAACCATGGCAACCAGACCCAGGGAGAACAGCACTGACTTTAGCGCACACGGTGAGAGGCCAGGAGATGGTGTTACTGGAGCACCTACAGGAAATAAAGAACATCACACAGGACCCCACTGAGACAGCTACTGTTACACACAAACACATATGCAAACGAACAAATAAGCACTCACGTGCACGCACACACACACACACACACACACACACACACATATTCACATATACACACAGAGCGAGAGGAGATGGTGTTAAAGGACGAATTTAACCTGCACAAAATGACACAGGACCCCACAGAGACAGTTACTGTTACACATAAACACACAAGTACACACATGCACACTCACACACAAACAGGCACAGTTACAAGGAATAAGCACCACAACAATATCTCATGGTGAACACTACTGCCTGTAGCCTTAAATGTATATAAACAACTGACAGAATCACAGATGCCAGACAAATATATAAACATGTCTGACTGAAATATAGACACGATACCCACAGACTTTCAGACTTTATCCACATACTCTTCTAGACATTACCCACAAACAGACTTGCAGATTTTATCCACAGACAGATAGACTTACAGATGGTCTTTGTGGATTCTGAGCGCGTCTTTGTGTCAACCCGGTTACTGCTGCTGCAGTGGATGGTCCCATTGGTTGCCATGACGATGATGTTGACTCCTGTCGGCGAGGTTGTATTTGCTACCTGTGTGCAGTCGTCATGGTCACAGGTGTAGCTGGCCCAGGTGTCTTTAGCAGAGCAGTTCACTGACACGTTACAGAACCCTCCAGCAGAGGAGAGTAACGCCACTCTCACCTGGGGTGTGGGCGGGGCCTCTGCAAAACAACAACCAATCCACTGGGCCAAAGATGTGACACATTACACCCTATGGTCTCATAATAATCTCGTAAATTTTATCATGTAATATCATAATAATCCAATACATGCCAAATTTTATTGTGTAATGATCTCAGAAATCACATCATACAACATAATCTCATGATGACCTAAGAGATCACATTTATCTACAGAATGACACCATTATTTAAATGCATTAGTGCTGATCTGATCTGTTCTACACCCAGAGATGGGTATCAAAATGTATCTTGTTACAAAATACAAAATACCCCTCAAATAAATGTATCAAACTAAAATACAAAACACTGGAGCCAGAAAATGTATCAAGATAAAATACATCTATTTTTTATTTTCAAAATACAGGAAAATACATTAGTACATTAGTAACATTGGGTATTCTGAATTTGTTTAAAATGGCAGAACATTCCGATTTTTATAATGTACACAAGGCTCTGGTGAGGGTTTGAACCATACAGGAAGGAAGAACAGGAAGTAGAATGCTACTGTATATGCATATGCCTGTACTGTGTATGTACATATTTTACCCAGGCATAAACACACTTGCACACATATCCACGCGTGCACACGAGAACACTCACACCATTTTCACACAGTATATCCCCAAAATTCCAGACAGATTTCACTTTACTGTTCAACCTTTCTTCTTGGACTTGAAATGAAGAAATCACTAGAAATAACAAACGCAGGTCTAAGTACAGAGTGCTGGCGCACATGGATGTGGCCAACTGTTTTTTGGTAATTTGGTGACCAGAGGCGTAAGCGCATCCATGGCACAGCGTGGGGCAGGGTTGGAGTGGGAGGAATACATTATTAGCAGGTGTGTCCTGGCTGCCTTCAATCATGGCCAATCAAATCAGCTCCTCTCATCCCCTTTAAGACCGGCGTGGCAAACAGGCGCAGCGTATTGTCAATTCGTAATGGCTGAAGATGCGCCTGACCGGCTCCGCCAGCCAAACTTTACGCAGGAAGAAACTAACATACTTGTCCGGGAGGTTCAGACTCACAATGACCGAATATATGGTACTGCAAGTCGGCCTCCACGGGTTGATGTTAAATTGGCTTGAGAAGAGGTAACGAGTATTATAAATGCCTCCTCCTCTTCCTTCCTCTGCCTTTGATTCACATCAAATTCAATAGACAAGAGTCAAGCTTATGTTTTCATGATTAACTGATTCAGAAGGTTGCATTCAGTAGTCTTGTTTTAATTATTTATGTAAGTGGGATGAAATACGTAGGACATCCACCAAACCTGTCTGGGGGATTTTTGGATAGGTCTACGTTCACGTGCGCCCCTGCCCACTAAAGTCACGAAAATAGCCAGCGCTGCGCTTAGACCTGGTTTTGAGCGGGCAGAGACGCAGGCGTTATTTTACGCCAAAACAGACACCAAAATTGTACTGCGCTGGCGTATCCGTATCGACACACCCCCAGCTACGCCATCCGACCCATCTCGGTGCAGACGGGTTCATGTCGAGCCACGAAATTAGCAAATGGGCGCAAGCATGGAAAAAATCACGTTGCGCCCTACCAAATTGCAAATACACCGGCGTGTGCGCTTGGACCAGACTTGCGCCAGTACGAAAATAGAGCCCATTGACTCAAGTTGAAGTAAAAGTACTCATAAAAATAACTACTTGAGTAAGAGTAAAAAAAGGTATCTCGTAAAAAAACCACTCAAGTGAGTAACTTCAGCAGAATCGCAGAAATGCCATTATCTCAGCTGACATGGTGATACAGCATAACAGAGCATAACTACTAGACTAATGTTGTTCCAGGGAAGCTAGCCACTATTCGTTTTAAGTGGCTCTCATCAACTGAGCAACAACTAAGTTAGGGAGTGCAAATAATTAGATGGTCAGACATCTCTTGATAAGATTATCATGAACATAAAATGTATACAAGCTCCCAATCCCCCTCTTCCCATTAGCTACCCAACTGACAAGCTAACTTGCTAACCACTAGCTATGCACCAGCCTACAGGGCTCCAGACTAACTTTTTACATTGGTGGCACTGGTGCGCCTAACTTTTTCATTTGCACCAGCACATAATTTAAGTGCACCCATAAAAATTGCAGCTCATTCGTGTCACTACAATCAGCAAAATTTATCTACACAAAATTCAGGAACTTGTCAGGGTTCTGTGGTTTGTCTGCGTTTCCCCTTTTGGGCCGCAAGATGGTGGCACTTCAGTTTTCAGTTCTGTTCATTTACTCTGTTTAATTGTATTATTGTTTTCAATTATTCAATTATTGTTTTTTGGTTGTCTGGTTTTCCCTTCCCTCTCTGTGGCCTGATTGTGCATTGTGCCCTCCTGTGTCTCATCAGTGTCTTGTCTATTTAAATTCTTTCTTCCCTGACTCAGGTGCTGGGTCTTTGCGTGTGCTTTTCTGATTGTGTTTCGGTATGGCCAAAGGGACCGTTCATCCCAGCAGCTGACTCTGGTCACGGTATGCAAAAAAACTCTGAGTAAGTACTGGAGCAGCCCGTTGAGCTCCTGGAGCTGACCGAATTTCAAAACGTCCCGTAACTTCAACAAGAGCATCAAGCTCAACACCAACAATTCCTTCTGGAGGCAAACATAGTTCACTGACCTGAGCTCAAAATGCTCATGTATGTTTACAAAGTATAAAAGTATACCTAGTAAAAGTGCCTGTAAATGGTTATCACATTACAGGCATTTTTTGCAGACGCTCTTATCCAGAGCGACCTACACAACATTTGGCATTGCACTTTAATTTGCATCCATTTATACAGCTGGATGTATACTGAAGTAATGCAGGTTAATATACCTTGTAGATGGGCACAACGACAATGTCCTACCCGCAGATCAAACCTGTGACCTCTCAGTTACAAGACCAGTTCCCTACCCATTATAATACACTGCCGCCCAATGAAAAGGATGGAAGCAAATGTTGCTTTGCAGGTGAAAAAGATGACAAAGAGGTTTGAACCACACAAAATAAGAGGCAAGTGACCAATTATATGAACACATATTTCAAATAGTTGTGCATGAAGTGCATTGTACCTGAGAAGGGCAGTGTGGACACCAACAGGACGAGCATTTTCAGTCTGAGAGAGAGAGAGCTAGTGATCTGTGGAACATCCTCTGTAGCAGAGTTAGATTGTAATGTGTGTGTGTCTGTGTGTGTGTGTGTGTGTGGTGAGGGGTGTTAAAATGGGAGGCTATTTTTTTAGCCCACAAGCTTCAAACAGGAAGTGTATTTCAGTCACAGGCTGCAGTGGCTGCACGGTGGCTGATGAACTGCTCCTGTTCACATTTCAGTGTCTGTGCAAAGATGTCATCACAGTATCACAGAGCTGAGAATGACCATTAAAGGCTTCATATGCAAACTTCACACTTAGAAAAGACAGTGAGCTTAAATGTACTATGAAACCATTCAAGATATTTTACATTTCTACTTATCAACTTCAATCTGCTTATCAATGAATGCATTATGAACATGTCCAATGTAAAACAAGTGCTTCGTATACAACTACTATGTACAATCATTTATTATACATTTGATTTTGTGACACTGCATGACCAGTAATTTATTAAAAATGGACCATCGCACTCTCCTGACTTGTAGTTATGAATAGATAGTTGGTGCGCATACCCAATTCTCAATACACTTCAATCACAAAATATAGCTGCAAGCAGCAATTAAGCGAGGCAAGCACAAATATCCACCATGAAAACATAGTAGAATATATACTTGTATATATATACACTTCAAGCCTCAAATGATTATAATGATATTGATAACTGTTCTGTCCCTGTATCTGTCTGTCTGTAGGGTCTGGGTGTGGTGCACAGTAATATAAGCACAGTAGAAACCATGTATGACACAGTCACCACTGCAAACCCAGAGTGCCACCTGGAGGTGAACACAGTCTATGACATGTTGGGACTAGCAGGAGATCCTCCAACATAACCTGAGTCCATATATGCCACTGTGAATAAGGGTGCATCTTAACCCTTAGAAGAGCAGGCTTTTTGGAATGCTTTGTTTTCAAAGTTTTTCAAAGTACTAAGTGTTCGAAAACTCCACTGTTTTCACTTAAAGGCAGCGATTGTTACATCGGCATTAGAATGGTCGGTTAAGAACATTCTAGTCACATATTTGCAATCTCACACCTTAAATTGTGATCACAGACCATGTGGTGGAGATTGCGGTAGCAGACTGGGGTGGCGTGTCTCTTTCTCCACGTGGTTTTTAAGCCAATGAGGGGCTCTTTTCAAGGAAGGTGGGGCCCAACGCCCAGTGTGTATCTCGCCAACAGGACGGGGTGACCCTGATTTTAATTTTACTGTTAAAAGTTGAAAAAAGTCTGTTTTAATCTGTACAAATTATGTGACTCACCAAAGTTTTTTAAAATGTATTTCCTCTTTTTTTCATAAAAATTATTAACTACATGCCATATGCCCCTAATGTGAAAGTCAAAAATTCCTAATTATTGCATTATTCAGTTTCTTTCACCCTCAAATGTTAATTAACTGTATTAAAACTGAGGATTTTATGGTTGGAGAGAAGCAAACAGGTTTTCTTTCAAACTACACAATCACTTAATCATTTAAAAAAAGCTTCTGCTACTAGCCTGGGTCATCAGGAAACATTCAGACCACACCTCTTCCTGTTTCATGGATTTTTCAGTCTTAAAGAACTTAAAGGCTTCGTTGAGTGAATACAAAACAATTTAAGTCTGCTTTGACTGAATTGCATATGTCCTTAAAATGGGTACCTGTGTTTGATTGAATATTGGGGTTAATCTCAAAAACTGCAGTCTGGTTTAGTGGAACTACACGTGCCCTAAAACTTATTCAGTATTTAAAAAATATTTATTGCATGATATTGAACCTAAACTTAATGTCATTTCATTTGAATTATATTTGCTTTGTGTTTTTAAAAAATTTTTTTACCATTAAAATACAATTTCATGTTTTCCTTTAATTGAATGCTCATTAAGGATTCATTTGAGAAAAGTATGACTACTTTCGATTCAGAAAACTTTATTTTTCATCAGATGGAAAATCATCTTTGGCTGGAGTGGATGAAAAGCTCATAATCCAAAAACACATAAAAATCCAAAAGCACATGAAGAATTTAGCTTACAAATATAAAAAACATAAACGTTTGAAACAAAAAACTTTAAAAATACAGTTAAAATCTCATAGTAGCTAAAAAAGCATTGCAATAAATCACAGCAAAGCTTGAACAAACTAGTTAATTATCAGTTCACCCCCAATATGACTGTGTGCTTGTGTTTTCCCTCCCAAAGGTTGGGGTGGTGCTGGTGAAATATTTTAAATATGTACTGCACTGCGTTGCTAGGATTGCTTGTTTTATATGCATTCATGAGCTTGTAGTTTTTTGATACAAACACACACGCACACACCAATGCACACATACGCACAAGCACACACACACACACATGCACGCACGCACGCACACTTACATACACATACACATGCACACACACACACACACACACACATGCACGCACACACACAGTTATTTCAGATATTAATTCTCTCCTCCCCTCTGACTGATTTATCCTTCTCTCTCAGTCCTGATTGATCTCTGAAAAAAAACAACAAAAATAAATAATTTTAACTTCATTACAACATCCAAAATCCACATGAAACAATACAGCGTTTATTAGAGTGTGTGGAGGGTGTGAGTGTGTGGTAGAGTGTGTGAGTGAGGGGTAGAGTGTGTGAGTGTGTGGTGGAGGGTGTGAGTGTGCGGTCAAATGTGTGAGTGTGTGGTGGAGTGTGTGAGTGTGCGGTAGAGTGTGTGAGTGTGAGGTGGAGTGTGTGTGTGTGTGTGGTGGAGGGTGTGAGTGTGTGGTAGTGTGTGTGAGTATGGGGTAGAGTGTGTGAGTGTGTTTGGATGCTTTTTTAAGAGGTCACTGTGTGTGTCAGATTCCCACTCACTGCTGATGAGAGATGTAAACACAGGAATGACCCTGACTGACCTGCAGCACCTCTCTCTGGCATTAACTGCGATGACAGCCGAAACCATGGCAACCAGACCCAGGGAGAACAGCACTGACTTTAGCGCACATGGTGGGAGGCCAGGAGATGATTTTACTGGAGTAACTGGACCTACAGGAAATAAACAACATTACACAGGGCCCCACAGAGACAACTAGTCTTACACACAAACACACATACATACACCAAAACACACACACACACACACACACACACACACACACATGTGTATTTGTGCATACACACATTCAAACACACACACACCTACACACACTGTCACATGCTCATGCACACACTCATTTCATACACTCTCAAACACTTGTACACACAAATATATTCATATACACTCACCACAGACAACACACACACACACACACTTGCAAGCAGGAAAGGTTACAAGGAATGAACACCACAACAATATCTCATGGCGAACACTACTGCCTGCACCTTAAATGTACATGAACAACTCACAGAATCACAGATGCCAGACAAACATATAAACATGTCAGACTGAAATATAGACACAGACAGACTTTCAGACTTTATCCACAGACAGACAAACTTACAGACGTCCTTCATGGATTTTGATTGTGTCTTTGTGTCGACCTGGTTACTGCTGTTGCAGTGGATGGTCCCATTGGTTGCCATGACGATGATATTGACTCCTGTCTGCAAGGTTGTATTTGCTACCTGTGTGCAGTGGGCGTGGTCACAGGTGTAGCTGGCCCAGGTGTCTTTAGCAGAGCAGTTCACTGACACCATACAGAACCCTCCAGCAGAGGAGAGTAACGCCACTCTCACCTGGGGTGTGGGCGGGGCCTCTGCAAAACAACAACCAATCCAATGGGCCAAAGATGTGACACATTGCACCGTATAGTCTCATAATAATCTCATACATTAAATTGGCAATAATAATCCCATATATTCAAATTTAACCATATAATCGTATAATAATCTGAGAAATATCATCAAATGACAAATCTCATGATAATCTCAGAAATCACATTTATCTACAGAATGACAGCATTATTTAAATGCATTAGTACTGATGTATTCTCCACCCATATCTTTTTAGCACCCTTATGATTGCATTGTACACAGAGACTGTAAAACTGTGTGTTATTTCTACCTTGAACTGTGAGCCTGTAGGAAGCAACATGTCTTCGCTGTCCTTCTTCATCATATATGTCTGCTGTGTAGATCCCACTGTCTCTCTCCTGCATGTTCTTCAGCAGCAGAGCGAAGTTCTTTTCATCAAATTCTGCCCTGGTTTTATAAGCTTTAAATAATTCCAGATTTTTAGGTCTGTATTCTAGTATGGGTATGGAGATATTGAAATGCCAGTAAAGGGAGCGAAACCCGAGTCCGTCATATTCCTGCAGATCCAGACGAACAGAGCTTCCCTTACGCACAAACAGAGACTCCTCAGCTCTGGAGACTGGAAAAAACAGAGAAATGTTCATTTTAAAACTTTAAAACAAAATATGTCCTGCAGATATACTGTATAGCACACATTATATCATCAAATACAAGCAGTCTTACACGGTATCATTGCACTTTTATAAAAGGTTTTCTTTGATTGAATCCAGTACACTTACTGGTTACTTTTGCACATCAACATCTTTCAACAGCATTCAAAGTTAAACGGCATTCAAGTTAAGAACAAACTCAGCTGTTCAAAATGAACTTGGCAAACTTTCCATCTACAAATGCAGGGCTGTCATGACATGACATCATGAACCAAGGGGTGGGGGGTGTGGGGGGATGGGGATTTGTCAGTGTGTTCACGCAAGAGCAAAAGCATCAAAACAGCTATCCTTGCACTTTTGCAGCATCATACTCCAGTTAGAGCACTAAGGTCGGCCAACCAGATACTCTTGGATGTTCCGAGATCCAGGCACAAAAATAGAGATGACCGAGCCTTTGCGGTAGCTGCCCCTGATCTTTGGAACGGCCTACCTTTTCATATAAGAACTGCTCAGACCCTAGAGTCTTTTAAGTCCCTGCTGAAGACCCACCTCTTCTCGTTGGCATTCAATTTGAGTTGAGCTTGTCACCTCGTTTTTATCTTCGATGTAATTCTTTTATTACCATGTTTATTGTTTCCGTTTATTCTAATTTTTTATTACTTTTATATTAGTTTTTGGTATTTTAAGTCTGTTCAAGCACTTTGTTCAACTGTGGTTGTTGCAAATGTGCTATATAAATGAACTTTGACTTGACTCGACTTGACTTGACTATCCATGCCCTCTGAATACTGCACAATTTAAACGACTTTCAATGAAATAAAATAAAAACATTTGAATCCTGTGTTGTGTGGCCGATCCCCAGTTGTGGCCCAAAATGGCCGAATAAACCGTTTATGCCAGCAGTTGACTCTGGTCACGGGATGCAAAAACACTGAGTAAGTACTGGAGCAGCCTGTTGAGCTCCTGGAGCTGACCGAATTTCAGAATGTCCCACAACTTCAACAAGAGGATTAAGCCCAGCACCAACAATTCCTGCTCATGTATGTTTACAAAGTATAAAATGCCTACCTAGTAAAAGTGCCTATAGACGGAAAACAAAATGATGTAAGCAAATGTTGCTTTGCAGGTGAAAAAGATGACAAAGAGGTTTGAACCACACAAAATAAGAGACAAGTGGCCTATTATATACACACATATTTCAAATAGATGTGTTTGAAGTGCACTGTACCTGAGAAGAGCAGTGTGGACACCAACAGGACGATCATTTTCAGTCTGAGAGAGAGAGAGCTAGTGATCTGTGGAACTTCCTCAGTAGCAGTTAGAATGTAATGTGTGTCTGTCAGTATGTGTGTGTTTGTGTGTGTGTGGTGAGTGATTTTAAAATGGGAGGCTATGCTGTAGTTTGGAATATATTTTTTTTGTTTTAGCTTCAAACAGGAAGTGTGTTTCAGTTACAGGCTGCAGTGGCTGCACTGTGGCTGATGAACTGCTCCTGTTCACATTTCAGTGTCTGTGCAAAGATGTCATCACGGTATCACAGAGCTGAGAATGACCATTAAAGACTTCACATGCAAACTTCACACTTAGAAAAGACAGTGAGCTTAAATGTACTATGAAACCATCCAAGATATTTTACATTTCTGCGTATCAACTTCAATCTGCTTATCAATGAATGCATTATGAAAATGTCCAATGTAAAACAAGTGCTTCGTATACAACTACTATGTACAATCATTTATTATACATTTGATTTTGTAACACTGCATGACCAGTAATTTATTAAAAATGGACCATCGCACTCTCCTGACTTGTAGTTATGAATAGATAGTTGGTGCGCATACCCAATTCTCAATACACTTCAATCACAAAATATAGCTGCAAGCAGCAATTAAGCGAGGCAAGCACAAATATCCACCATGAAAACATAGTAGAATATATACTTATATATATACACTTCAAGCCCCAAATGATTATAATGATATTGATAACTGTTCTGTCCCTGTATCTGTCTGTCTGTAGAGACTGTGTGTGGTGCACAGTAATATAAGCACAGTAGAAACCATGCATGACGCAGTCATCACTGCAAACCCAGAGTGCCACCTGGAGGTGAACACAGTCTATGACATGCTGGGACTAGCAGGAGATCCTCCAACATAACCTGAGTCCATATATGCCACTGTGAATAAGGGTGCATCTTAACCCTTAGAAGAGTAGGCTTTTTGGAATGCTTTGTTTTCAAAGTTTTTCAAAGTACTAAGTGTTCGAAAACTCCACTGTTCTCACTTAAAGGCAGCGATTGTTACATCGACATTAGAATGGTCGGTTACGAACATTCTAGTCACATATTTGCAATCTTACACCTTAAATTGTGATCACAGACCATGTGGTGGAGGTTTGCGGTAGCAGACTGGGGTGCCGTGTCTCTTTCTCCGCGTGGTTTTTAAGCTAATGAGGGGCTCTTTTCGAGGAAGGCGGGGAACCCTGATTTTAATTTTACTGTTAAAAGTTGAAAAAAGTCTGTTTTAATCTGTACAAATTATGTGACTCACCAAAGTTTTTTAAAATTTATTTCCTCTTCATTATTTCATAAAAATTATTAACTACATGCCATATGCCCCTAATGTGAAAGTCAAAAATTCCTAATTTTGCATTATTCAATTTCTTTCACCCTCAAATGTTAATTATCTGTATTAAAACTGAGTATTTTATGGTTGGAGAGAAGCAAAAAGGTTTTTTTTTTTTTTCAAACTACACAATCACTTGATCACTTAAAAAAAGCTTCTGCTACTAGCCTGGGTCATCAGGAAACATTCAGGCCACACCTCTTCCTGTTTCATGGATCTTTCAGTCTTAAAGAACTTAAAGGCTTCGTTGAGTGAATACAAAACAATTTAAGTCTGCTTTGACTTAATTGCATATGCCCTTAAAGTGGGTACCTGTGTTTGATTGAATATAGGGGTTAATCACAAAAACTGCAGTCTGGTTTAGTGCACTAAAACTTATTTAGTATTTAATCAATATTTATTGCATGATGTTGAACCTAAACTTAATGTCATTTCATTTGAATTATATTTGCTTTGTGTTTTTTCTTTTTACCATTAAAATACAATTTCATGTTTTTCTTTAATTGAATGCTCATGAAGGATTCATTTGAGCAAAAGTATGACTACTTTCGATTCAGAAAACTTTATTTTTCATCAGATGGAAAATCATCTTTGGCTCAAGTGGATGAAAGGCTAATAATCCAAAAACACATTAAAATCCAAAAACACAAATTAAGCTCACAGATATAAAAAACATAAAAGCTTGAAACAAAAAACATAAAAAATACAGTTCACATGGCAGCTAAAAATTATTGCAATTAATCACAGCAAAGCTGGGACAAACTAGTTCATCTTCAGTTTTTGATACAAACACACACGTGCACGCACGCACGCACACACACACGCACACACATGCACGCACACACACACGCACACGCACACACACTTACATACACATTCACATACACACGCACAAACACACGCACAAACAGACACACACACGGTTATTTCAGATATTAATTCTCTCCTCCCCTCACAAATTTATTCTTCTCTCTCAGTCCTCACTGATCTCTGAAAAAAACAACATAAATAAATAAATTAAACTCCAGAACTGCATCGAAAATTCACACGAAACAGTACAGCGTGCATTAGAGTGTGTGATTGAGGGGTAAAATGTGTAAATGAGCGGAAGAGTGTGTGGTAGTGTGTGTGAGTGTGTGGTACAGTGTGTGAGTGTGTGGTGGACGGTGTGAGTGTAAGGTGGAGTGTGTGAGTGTGTGGTAGAGTGTGGGAATATGGGGTACAGTGTGTGAGTGTGTGGTAGTGTGTGTGAGTATGGGGTACAGTGTGTGAGTGTGTGGTGGAGGGTGTGAGTGTGTGGTAGTGTGTGTGAGTATGGGGTACCGTGTGAGTGTGTGGTAGTGCGTGTGAATGTGTGGTGGAGTGTGTGAGTGTGAAGTAAAGTGTGTGAGTATGGGGTAGAGTGAGTGAGTGTGTGGTAGAGTGTGTGATGGAGTGTGTGAGTGAGGGCTAGAGTGTGTGAGTGTGTGGTGGAGGGTGTGAGTGTGTGGTAGTGTGTGTGAGTATGGGGTAGAGTGTGTGAGTGTGTGAGTGTGTGTGGTAGAGTGTGTGAGTGTGAAGTAGAGTGTGTGAGTGTGTGGTGGAGTGTGTGAGTTTGAGGTAGAGTGAATGAGTGTGAGGTGGAGTGTGTGAGTGTGTGGTGGAGTGTGTGAGTTTGAGGTAGAGTGAATGAGTGTGAGGTGGAGTGTGTGTGTGTGTGGTGGAGGGTGTGAGTGTGTGGGAGTGTGTGTGAGTATGGGGTAGAGTGTGTGAGTGTGTATGGATGCTTTTTAAAGAGGTCACTGAGTGCGTCAGATTCAAGCTCACTGCTCATGAGAGGTGTAAACACAGGAATGACCATGACTGACCTGCAGCACCTCTCTCTGGCATTAACTGCGATGACAGCCGAAACCATGGCAACCAGACCCAGGGAGAACAGCACTGACTTTAGCGCACACAGCGAGAGACCAGGAGATGGTGTTACTGGAGGAACTGGACCTACAGGAAATAAACAACATTACACAGAACATTACACAGGACCCCGCAGAGACAGCTACTGTTACACACAAACACACAAGTACACACATGCACACTCACACACAAACAGGAAAAGTTACGAGGAATAAGCACCACAACAGTATCTCATGGCAAACACTACTGCCTACAGCCATAAATGTACATGAACAACTGACAAAATCAAAGATGCCAGACAAACATATAAACATGTCAGACCGAAATATAGACACAGACATACTTTCAGACTTTATCCACAGACAAACTGACAAACTTACAGATGGTCTTTGTGGATTCCGATCCCGTCTTTGTGTCGACCCGGTTACTGCTGCTGCAGTGAATGGTACCGTTGGTTGCCGTGACGATGATGTTGACTCCTGTTGGCGAGGCTGTATTCGCTACCTGTGTGCATTGGGCGTGGTCACAGGTGTAGCTGGCCCAGGTGTCTTTAGCAGAGCAGTTCACTGACACCTTACAGAACCCTCCAGCAGAGGAGAGGAACACCACTCTGACTTGGGGTGTGGGCGGGGCCACTGCAAAACAACAACCAATCCACTGGGCCAAAGATGTGACACATTGCACCATATAGTCCCATAATGACCTCTTACATCTTACCCTGTCATATCATAATAATTCCACAAATTCACATTAGAAACCACATATGACATAATGTCACGATAATCTCAGAAGTCACTTTTATCACTTGACGCCATTATTTAAATGCATTAGTGCTGATCTGTTCTCCACGCATATCCTTTATGTACCCTCATGATTGCACCGTACAGAGAGACTGTAAAACAGAGTAACATCTCTACCTTGAACTGTGAGCCTGTAGGAAGCAACAAGAATCTGCTGTCCTGACTTATCAGATATCGTGGCTGTGTACGTCCCACTGTGTCTCAGCCTCACGTTCTTCAGCAGCAGAGAGAAGTTCCTCTGATCAAATTCCGTCCTGCTTTTATAATCTTTACATAATTTCAGATCTTTAAACTTATTAATGTATACGAGTACGGCTGTGGAGATATTGAAATGCCAGAAAAGGGAGTCAAACCGGAGGCGTTCATATCCCTGCACATCCAGACGAACAGAGCCTCCCTTACGCACAAACAGAGACTCCTCAGCTCCGGAAACTGGAAAGAAAGGCAAAAAAATCCGTTAAACAAACTCTGTACTGCAGGCATAGACCACACATGACACCGTTAAAGACAAGCATACCTTTTCAAGCTATTATTGCACATCTATAAAAGGTCTTCTTACTTTAAATCAAATACACGTATAAGCTACTATTGCACATTGACACATTACAGCATTGAGTGCAAAACCGCATTCAATGTTAAAACAAACTCAGCTCCGCAAATCTATTCCACACGGCCTCAGTTCTCAAACTTTTTCCTCTCAATGCCAGACTTTCATGGGATGCACAAACACTGAGTAAGTACTGGAGCAGCCCGTTGAGCTCCTGGAGCTGACCGAATTTCAGAACGTCCTGTAACTTCAACAAGAGCATCAAGCAGAGCACAGACAATTCCTTCTGGAGGTAAACGCAGTTCGTTGGCATGAGAGATCAGGGAGAAAAAATGCTGTACCTGAAAACACCAACGTGGACAACAACAGGACAAGCATTTTCTGTGTGAGAGTGAATGAGCGAGTGAGTGAGTGTAAAAGAGTGAGTGAGTGAGTGAGTGAGTGAGACAGCTAGTGATCTGTGTAACATCCTCTGTAGCAGAGATTAGATTATAGTGTGTGTGTGTGCGTGCGTGTGCATGTGTGTGTGTGTGTGTGCTTGTCTGTGTGTGTATACGTGCGTGCGTGTGTGTCTGTGCATGTGTCTGCGTGCGTCTGTGTGTGTGTATATGTGCGTGCATGTGTGTGTGTGTGCGTGAGTGTGCATGCATGCGTGTGTGTGTATATGTGCGTGTGTGTGTGCATGTGTGTGTATTCGTGCGTGCGTGTATGTGTGTGTGTGCAGGTGTGTGTATATGTACGTGCGTGTGTGTGCGTGTGTGCGTGCGTTTGTGTGAGTGTGTGTGTATATGTGTGCGCAAGTGTGTGTGTGTGTGTGTGCACACAGGTGGATGCTTTGAAATAAGGGGGTCGTGCTGTAGGTACCGTAGGAATATTTCCTTCTCTAGCCCACAATCATCACACAGGAAGTGTATCTGAGGTAGATATTGCAGAGGCTGCAGTGTAGTTGACTAACTCCTCCTGTTTACATTTCCGTTTCTGTGGAAAGACATCATCACAGTATCACAGAGCTGAGAATCACCATTATATAACATTGCCCATGCTTAAAAAAGACAGTGAGCTTAAATAAACTACATAAGCATTCAAGATGTATGCCTTAAACCTTATTAATTCATTATGACCAAAGTAACATCAGTGCTTTGTATATTACTCATCATACATTACACATTAGATTTTTTTATTATTATAGATAGTCCTGAAAAAGTGCCCTCTTATTCCCGATTTACTCTATTATTGCATATTCATCACATTGAATGTTTCAGATGTCTTTGGATGTAATATGTAATATTAGACAAAGGAAATCTGAGTAAACAAATCACATTTAAAAAATTACTATTTTCATTGGGGGCTGCTGGAGCCTGTGACAGCGTGGAATGGGCGAGAGGCAGCAATACGCCCAGTGCAGACTGTCAGTCTATCGCAGGCCCACACACACCATTCACTGGTCAGTCACTCATGCACTCATACCTATGGGTCTCAAATTAGCCTACCAGCATGTCTTTGCACACACACACCATTCACTCATCATTCACTCATACACTCATACCTATAGGTCTCCAATTAGCCTACCTGCATGTCTTTGTGCTGTGGGAGGAAACACTCATACACTCATACCTATGGGTCTCAAATTAGCCTACCTGCATGTCTTTGTGCTGTGGGAGGAAACACTCATACACTCATACCTATGGGTCTCCAATTAGCCTGCCTGCATGTCTTTGGACTGTGGGAGGAAACCAGAGTACCCAAAGGAATCCCACATGGACACGAGAAGAGCACACAAACTCCACACAGAAAGGCCTGGGACGGATTCGAACCCAGGACCCTCTCGCTGTGAGGCGACAGTGCTACCCAGACCATCTTACTGACAATGAACAACAAACAGCAGGCAAGAAGAATGGCCAAAAAAAAAAAAAGCCAGCAGTGGGGATTTCCGGCATTTTCTGTGTGTTTTCCATTCTTGCACAAAAATTAGTTGCTGACGGTTCCAAACCATTTCTTTTTTTTCCACCAATAATGAAACTACAAGGTCATGAACCCCAGGCAGATTGACCAATCCCAGCACACACATACACATACAAAAAAATGAGTTCTACTTCAATAGCAACCTATTTCTGGAAGCAGCTGTCAGTCTATTATAATACCATACCAATTTAAGTACTATCTACATGGGAAGGTACTCCACACCGATACTGTTGATTTTTGCCCATATGCGTACCATTACTACTTATTGCGTACAGCCACTTAGTGGTAGATCTACGTATGCACGCTATAATTATTTGCCACCATAAGACTCTTTAGTTTTAGACTGCCTGTTTGTATTTGCTAAATTTCACTACCAAAATAAAGGCAAACGCTTGTCGCGCTGTTTAGGAGGTTGGAATTCTACCTCCCGATACATTTACGGAATTTAGAATTCTGAGCGTATCCACAGGACGCGACTCAGAAACTGAATGGCAAAACTGTTGTTAAGTGACTTGTTAAAATGACAGTACATTTCTTCAAATGTTGGCGGCTGCAAGGGAGCCTGTCTTTTCGACGTTTGCTTTGCTCAAAAATGGGAAGTTCCAGAACTTGCAAGAAGAAGCCTCACACCTGCAAGAAGAAGCCTCATACCTGCAAGGAAAAGCCACATGCCTGCAAGGAGAAGCCTCATACCTGAAAGGAGAAGCCTCATACCTGCAAGGAGAAGCCACACACCTGCAAGATGAAGCTTCATACCTGCAAGGAGAAGCCTTATACCTGCAAGAAGAAGCCTTATAGCTGCAAGAAGCCTCATACCTGCAAGGGGAAGCCTCATACCTGCAAGGAGAAGCCTCATACCTGCAAGAAGAAGCCTCATACCTGCAAGATGAAGCTTCATACCTGCAAGGAGAAGCCTCATACCTGCAAGAAAAAGCCTCATACCTGCAAGGGGAAGCCTCATACCTGCAAGGAGAAGCCTCATACCTGCAAGATGAAGCTTCATACCTGCTAGGGGAAGCCTCATACCTTCAAGAAGAAGCCTCATACCTGCAAGGGGAAGCCATACACCTGCAAGGGGAAGCCTCATACCTGCAAGGAGAAGCCTCATACCTGCAAGGAGAAGCCTTATACCTGCAAGAAGAAGCCTCATACCTGCAAGGGGAAGCCATACACCTGCAAGAAGAAGCCTCATACCTGCAAGGAGAAGCCTCATACCTGCAAGGAGAAGCCTCATACCTGCAAGGGGAAGCCTCATACCTGCAAGAAGAAGCCTCATACCTGCTAGGGGAAGCCTCATACCTTCAAGAAGAAGCCTCATACCTGCAAGGGGAAGCCATACACCTGCAAGGGGAAGCCTCATACCTGCAAGGAGAAGCCTCATACCTGCAAGGAGAAGCCTTATACCTGCAAGAAGAAGCCTCATACCTGCAAGGGGAAGCCATACACCTGCAAGAAGAAGCCTCATACCTGCAAGGAGAAGCCTCATACCTGCAAGGAGAAGCCACATACCTGCAAGAAGAAGCCTCATACCTGCAAGGAGAATCCACACACCTGCAAGAAGAAGCCTCATACCTGCAAGGAGAAGCCTCACACCTGCAAGGAGAAGCCTCATACCTGCAATGGGAAGCCTCATACCTGCAAGGAGAAGCCACACACCTGCAAGAAGAAGCCTCAAACTTGCAAGAAGAAGCCTCACACCTGCAAGAAGAAGCCATACACCTGCAAGATGAAGCTTCATACCTGCAAGGAGAAGCCTCATACCTGCAAGAAGAAGCCTCATACCTGCAAGGAGAAGCCTCATACCTGCAAGAAGAAGCCTCATACCTGCAAGGAGAAGCCTCATACCTGCAAGGAGAAGCCTCATACCTGCTAGAAGAAGCCTCATACCTGCAAGGGGAAGCCTCATACCAGCTGCCAAATATGATGGTGGATCATTGATGCTTTGGGGCCGTTTTGCTGCCAGTGGTTCAGGGGCTCTTGCTAAAATCAGTGGCGTGATGAATTCCACCAGAAGTACCAGTAAATAATAAATACAATCAATTAAAATCAAATTCAATCAATTAAACAATGAAAACAATTAATGTGAAGGGCCACTCCTTCACAAGTCATAAACCAGGCCACCTCTGCCAGGACCCTGAGACTTGTTCGTCGGTGGACGTTCCAACAAAACAATGACTCCAAATGTACCTCAAAAATAGTTCTGTGGAAACTCAAAATCTCTATTTGTTTTTTTTTTTGTTTTTGTTTTTGCTGCAATAGCCATCTCACTCTGATGACTTAAACTCTTCTCAATAAACCTGTGCAAGCCTTTTTGGAAATGCTATGAGATGTTATTCCTTCCTCAGTTTTGACCTAAACACATGGGTGAGACTTATGAAACTTGGCACATTGGTCGAGGGTACCTCCATATGGCCACAGAGGGGTGTTAGCATTGATTGGCCACTTGGGGGTGCTATAAATGCTATAAATGTCAAATGTCAATTTCCAATATTTAAAAAATCATGACTCCTGCCCCTTGTAGGCTAGATACTTGAAACTAAACTCACAGGATGACTCTCCTCATGGATAACCTAAATGCTTAGAAGTCAAAATGGCCACCATATAGAATTTTCCACAATTCTGAACGATTTCCACAAATGTTTCCAAGACATCTCCTAGAATGTTTGACATATCAACATGGAACTTTTAACAATTTGTTCATTGTAAGGTCTTCTTAACAGCTACTAAAAGACAGCAGTACTTTACATCATGAAAACTCCAATCGCATTGACCCATTATCATTACATTTAGCAGGAAAAATATGTCCTATCCATTGGCAAACAATGACCCTGATTTAATTGCTGCTTGCAGCTATACCCTGTCATTGAAGTTTGAGAGATGGGTATGTGTTCCAACCATCCATTTATAACATAAGTCAGAAGAGCATGATGGTTAATTTTTAATTAATTATTGGTCATCCATTATCAAAAAGTCAAATGTAAAATATACAATGAGTAATAATATACAAAGCACTTCTTTCACATTGGACACAATGCATTGGTAAGTAGAAATGTAAAATATCCTGAATGGTTTTATAGCACGTTTAAGCTCACTGTATTTTTTAAGCGTGGAGTTTGCACATGAAGCCTTTAATGGACATTCTCAGCTCTGTGATACTGTGATGACATCTTTGCACAGACACTGAAATGTGAACAGGAGCAGTTCATCAGCCACAGTGCAGCCACTGCAGCCTGTAACTAGAACATACTTCCTGTTTGAAGCTTGTGGGCTAAAAAAAAAAGAGGCAAATATTCCAACATACAGCATAGCCTCCCATTTTAAAACCCCTCACCACAGACACACGCACACACACACACACACACACACCCAAACAAACATGCACCCACACACACGCATATGCACCTACGTGCACATACCCAATACACACAGGTGTAGCCATACGCACACACAAATATGCACACACAGTGCTCACAGAAAACACACAGTCATTTGCAGGCACACACGTGGCCACACACACACACAAACGCACACACTCTCGCGTGCACAGACACACAAACACACACACACAAACGCGCCTGCACACAAACACACACACACGCACACACTCTGCCGTGTACACACACAAACGCGCCCACCAACACCATTTCCAGCAGCAACTCCGTATTCCCTGGTGGTCTCCCATCCAAGTACTAACCAAGCCCACACTTGCTTGGCTTCAGCCAGTCGGCAGGAGTAGAGTGCGTGGTGGTATGGCTGCTGGTAAATTTGGAGCTGGTACCATTACTGTACTTGTCTTAATTAAAATTTCCCTTCAGCAATAACATCACGTTCCAAGACTGCCCAAAATTTGCATGCCGAAATGCATTGAAGGACATTCCATCGGGTGGATTTTCACATCATAGTTGATCTGATAGAATTAGCCGTAGCGTGTGGATGCGGTGGCAGCTGTAATTGCTCCTCCAGGCCTGGTGGGGGCAGTAAAGGTAATATCCACCCAACAAAACAACAGAATGTTATTGATAGTGGTGGTTGTACTTGCTCCTCCCAGGCTGGTGGTGGCAGTAGAGGTAATATCCACACATTTATGATGGTGGTTGTACTTGCTCCTCCCAGGCTGGTGGTGGCAGTAGAGCAGGCCTTCACGCACATTAAGCGGCTGCAGGAGGACGAGCCGGCGGCGTCGTCGCCCAAGAGCGCGCGGGAGATCATCGACCCGCGGGAGGCGGCTCAGGCCATAT
>NC_057940.1:4959042-4965238 GCF_018555375.3 Anguilla rostrata | reverse complement strand
AGTAGTAGCAGCAGTAATAGTATTAATCACTGTTCATGAAATTAATCGTATTAATGTTATTTAAAAATGAGTTAAGCACCTTGTATTTGGTGGGGAAAAAAAGAACAACAACCTGTGTGATCTTCAGGAAGCAGTTCGTTAAATTCTGACCTCTTAAATCTGGTGAAAGCTCTTGTAGCGTGCCTGCATGCTTGCAGAGTGTAATTTGTTGTAAAATGGCACATCAGTGTACACTGGTGTTCACTGCTGCTGTAGCTTGTGGGATAAAAATGTTCTCTGCTCCTACACTCTTAAGCCTGGGCAGTCTGTACCATTACATTACATTACATTACAGGCATTTGGCAGACGCTCTTATCCAGAGCGACGTACAACAAAGTGTATAACCATAACCAGGAACAAGTATGACGAAACCTCTAGAGAGAAGTACCGGTCCAAGTGCAGGGAACAACCGCATAGTTCAACTTGGACCCTAAAGGTTAAACTGATTAACACTAACACAACGAGAACGGCAACAACGCAATCTATGGAAAAAATACAAGCAGTAGTTAAGACAGTTAATGCACCTAAGTCACCTACCAGACCTGGGTCAAATACAAACACATATTTCTTAGCATCACAAACCTTGCTCTATCAGTACTTAACTTAGATCCAAAAGCTACTTTCAGGGCAGCATCTCGTTCTCTCATTAATTTCCAGGTATTACCACTTATCCATGGAGGAGTATTTTTTTGTCTGTGGCTAGATTTAACTCTCTTTAGGAAATCTTTCATTATAGTTTGGATTGTAAACAGAAAGGCATAGCTGTCAGATTCCACATCAAAATAAGACAGAATACCGTTCCATTTAATCCCTTTAATTGCATTTTTTTAAGTTGCTCTGTTCTCCCTTAGGTATTCTAAGCTGACCAGGATTTCTTACATCACAGGGACTGAAACGCTTCTTGGCTAATTTTCTAACTACAAATATTAAATTATTGTCAGATAGCTCAGTAATCATATTGAATGATTTGACTATTCTCTCTGGCTTATTGCTAAATACCAGGTCAATCTGAGTCTTTGAAGACTGTATTATCTTGTTGGGGCCTTAATTAACTGTGTAAGATCAAGATTTTTTGTTATGCGCTTAAGAGTTTTCCTGTTACATTTGTCTTCCGAATTTATGTTAAAATCCCCCATTAAAATGACTTCTTTCTCAAAATTACATTCTTCTAACATGCTGTTCAATTGGTCAAAATAGAATTTCCCATTTGAAGTACCCAACGAAACTTTATGGGAATTTCCCCATTTCCCATATAATTTGTTCACACTGGACTAAACACTCACCAGTCGGAGACAGAAGATGATATGACTTTTTTTTTCATTCCCATTGATCCGTTCATGTTTGAGTACCCAGTGTGCTTGCGCATCAGGTGCCAAAAGCACCATAATAAAACATGGCCGCCTCCATGAATTGGCTTCTTGCGCCAATGATCAGCTCCCATTGGAGTCCATGGAACCGGAAAGCGGAAGCTGTCTCCAGTTCTGATACATCTCGATTTGATTGCCTGAGCGAGCTCAACCCACTCGTCAGGTTAGCACATTAATTGGAAATAGAGAACGTACCACTGGGTTCAGATTTAGGGGGGAGCTCTGATCCCCCCCCCGAAAGTGAACTGATCTCCCCCAAAAAAGACCTGAATCCCCCTAGTTGCAATGGCACCGCGATCAATAAACATTGTTTTAATTCAGTGTGGACATGGTTATCACTCTTTTGTGGCTGTATGTGTGTGGCTGTATGTGTGTGTGTGTGTGTGTTTACGCAGTCAGCACGCTTGCTATGCGTACAGTCCCGCGGTCACAAATTTTGGGCTGTGCGCGGACCCTCCGGACATGGACGGATAACGACATTTACGTCACGAGGACCAAAGCGGACCCTCGCGGATGCGGAAAGTATGAAGCAGCCTTATTAAGTCTGCAACGCCACCCCCCCCACCCCCCCCCCCCCCGCCCTCTTGGGTCCATGATGTCACAGACACCCCCCCACCCCCCACCCCCACAGGTCCATGGTGTCACAGACGCCCCATCCCCGCCCCTAGCAGAAAGCCTGAGTGTGATTCGAACCTGGCTACAAGACGGCACTTCATAAGTCTTTAACAGGAATTCACTGCTAACCACTGCTACCCTGCATCAGAAAGGGCTGTGTGTCAAATGCACTGGAAGGCCTGTGGTTGTGTCTGTACCCACACACTAGGGGAACTTTCTGTTATAAGCTTAGACACTGAACAGAAAATTTGCAATGAGTCACATATTTTCTGGCTTTGGAGAACTTTTTTTTGTTTCACTTCTGCTATATTATATTTATGTGGAGTATGGAGGAAGGGGGCAGCTACATGTTGTTTTTTTAATGTAAGATTCATTATTATATAGGTACCGGTGTTTAGTTGTTAAATTGCTTTTTTTGTACAATGTAGGGCTATGAGTTTTGTGAGGGAATGTTTCTCTGTGCTGTATGTGGTAGTCCTGTTCAAAACTAGAATTTTTAACATTTAATCAGATATTTTGAAGTGCCTGTGATCAATAAACATTGTTTCAAGTCAGTGTGGTCATGGTTGTCACTCTTTTGTCGGTGTGTGTGTGTGTGTGTGTGTGTTTACTGTGTATACAAATATGTATATGTGTGTTTTTTGTTTGTGTGCTGTGTGTACATATTTGTATATGTGTGGATACACTTTAGTGTGCCTGTGTGGGGTTTTTTTTTATATGAGGCGGTGCTGTAAGATGGAATATTCACAGCCTTCACACAGGAAGTGTGACAGTGTGAAAAATTGTTTCCAGTCAATGACGATTTACTCATGAACCTGGGGGGGGGGGGGGCTGGGCTTGTTGATTGGTGTACTAAGGAGAGAGATCTTCATTAATGAGTGCACTTCTATCTGAGGAGAAAGGTGTATGCCAATAAGTGCACTTCTACCTGAGGAGAGAACATCTACATCTCTTACATGTCTTATCTCTTAATACATACTTCTGCTGCCACATTATTTTTTCGTAATGGTAAAAGACCTCCCAACCCCCCTGTGGAAGGGTGGTGGGGTTAGAGCTTCATCTGCTGGTGCAGAGGGAGCCATTCAGTTTAGCCAGCCCATAGCTGCAGCTATAGGCATTTAGACAGACATTGCTAACACTTTATCTGTTCTGCCTGCTGTGTTTCACTAGAATTAAAATAAAAACCTGTGTGTGCCTACATCTGAGGGTGGAGTGGTCTGTGGGGAGAGATACCAGCAAGGGCTTGTGAAACTTGTGTGCATCTGATTGTGCCATCGGCTACTACTCCGCGTTTCAGATGGCGTATCTTTGTTTAATTTGTTCCTGCTGTTAGTTAGAGAACATAGTTGTGCGTTAGTTCAGAATCTCTCTTTAATTTGTCTCAGCTGTTGCTAGTAAGAGAACACAATTATGCATTATTTAAACAGTGTATGTAATCACATGGTACTGTTAAATAGCCCTGTATTGTCTTGATAATTTTGAGTAGTTTCACCTGGTGCTACTCTGCCCTGACAAGCTCAATGCAATTACGTGATTGCATCAGTCAGGCAGCTGTCCAGAAAGCTGACTTCATTGCTGCCTTTGCCAAGACAAAGTCTCGTGACTTCCTGGCTCTCACAGAAACCTGGATCACTCCCGATAACACCGCCACCCCAGCTGCACTGTCTGCGGGATACTCCTTCTCGCACACCCCCAGGCCCTCTGGCCGAGGCGGGGCACCGGTTTTCTCATTTCCCTGTCCTTCCCAGTGGCTCCACCAGTCACTCCAGGGCTCGGCTGCGAAGGCAACAGTCCATTTTTTCAGTTTGTGCTGTAATCTCCTCCTGGTGCCCTGCTTGATTTGGGCAGAAATGAAACGGGTAGAAGAATTTTATTTATTTATTGGTGATTCACGGATTGCCGGATTGCCTAGCAAGTAGGCCGGACTGGCATCCACTCTTTTGCTTCTTCTGTCTCCCGCGCTTCCGACGCCTGCCGGAACCGGCAACGATCCACGGAGAGCCTGGTGTCCTGGTTACCTACTCCGCATGGGGTCGCCCAGCAAGCTAAGCCCTTAGAGCGGAGGCAGAACTATGAGATGCGTGTCCTGCAGCATGCTAATTGTGGTGAGCCCGGAGGATGTGTGGAATATGCACAGAATCACGAGTACAAGGAGCAGCTCATCAACCTCCACAATGAGATGAAGAGCTTGAAAGAGTGCATAGTCGTATTGAAGGAGACTTCGAGAATACAAGAAGCTTTTGAAACTACGATTTTAACTGGTCACCGACTGGCAGGGGTGGACAGTAAAAGTAAAAGTACATTTACTTGAGTACTGTACTTAAGTACATTTTTCGAGTATCTGTACTTGAGTATTTATATTTTTGGAAACTTATGGCTTACTCCACTACATTTGAAAGATAAATATTGTACTTTTGACTCCTACATTTCTATGAAGGTTGTCGTTATTCGTTACTTTGAAACATAGCTTTGAATATTTTTATTTTCTAAAATGCGATTGGCCACACGCTGTTCCTCACAGGAGAAAAACCAATCACAGTAGCCTACTCCTAACACCCTGTGGGTCAAGTGCTTGCTTGTTGCACCAGTGGTCGAACAGCTGAATTTGAACTTGGCGGCGGTAATTATGGCGACGGCAGAAGATGAGGATGATTCTTCGCCACCAGAGCACCCATGGCCATAGCTCAAGTCCATGTTTGAGATTTGTGAAATTCAAAAAGATTCATTGTTTTAAATCATTGCTCTGCTTACCGCGCACAAACTACATCGCTGCATTCAAAAACTCGCCGTCCAACCCGAAAAAGCATGTCGAGGTATGTAAACATTATTTAACGGTAGCCCGTTTGCTAATTATGAAGTTGTCTGAGCTTGTAGTGGTTGCAGTTTTTATGCTGGGATTGGTCAGATGAAATTTTATGGAATTTGAGCGAAGGGTCATCCAACTGTTTCACATTTCAGGCAATGCTATCTATCATCAGGGGTTAAATTGGGGGTGGACGCGGGTGGATGGCGTCCACCCACCTTTGGTAAATAAATAATTTTGACCGGCAGTTTTACATATAACTATGACAATCCAGTCCATTTAGGCTCAGGAGGAGCAGCATAGAAAGAAAAATACTGCTAATTGTCTTGATTGATTGGAAGCGGACGTGATAGGTAGTTTCATTAACATGTAATTTCATCTATGCAACATTTTAAAGAGAGGTGAATAAACAGCCCCCACGAACGCCGGCTATTATTAACGGCAACTTTGATTGCTTAAGCAATATCAGCACGTTGCTGGTCAGCAGCTAAGCTAGGATTGAATATTTCCCACATACATGACGTTTTATTCAGCGGCAACTGGTGAGCTGAAAATTGGTGGGGCGCAAAACTCTACTTTAAACTAATCATTGATCTCAACCTGTTTTCATTAGTAGCCTTATTTTCCTTTATAATCAAGCATGCCAACGGTCGGATTAATAAAGTAGCCTAACACCCAGCGTCTGACCGATTATTTTTGTGGGTAAAAAAAATACTCCGCATTAATGACACTTTATAAACTTGAAATATATTATGTAAAAGCTTGCATCAATAGTATACATTGTTTTCCTTAATTACAATTATGTGCACAATACATTTAAGAGACAACTATTTTGAGCTGAGACATTCATTGGTTTGTACCTTATTTCACCCACCTCCCACCGGATCTCAGGGTCCACCCACCTCCCAAATCCCAATTTAGCCCCTGTCTATCATGTGTTGCTATCTAATAACAGTAAAAATGCATCGTAGAAACAATACAACAGTGCGTTGGCATTAAAAATACTGGGACTGGGCACCTCTGCCGCGATGACTGCAGTGGATTCTGCCAGAAACACGGCGTCGGCCTGCGCAAGGCATCAGGAGCTTCTACTGAAGGTGTGGAGGACCCATTCCCCCTCCCCCTCCAGTGTCCTTTGGGGGCGTCCTGCTCCACTCCCCGCCTCTTGGCGTCAGAATGGGAACAAATAAAAAGGGAGGGAGCCAAAAGGGGAACCCCTTTCCCCCTTACCACAGGGCCCCGAAATCTCCCGAACCCCGATTTACGCGGGCCCAACCAGTTTTTCCCGCCGCTGGTGGGCCCCCCTTTGTCCGACTCGGGCAACCCCACTTTTCCCCTTCCCGCTTTCTCAGTCCTCACCAAAAGGAAAACC